>NC_135013.1:30865301-31157801 GCF_051020955.1 Megalopta genalis | reverse complement strand
TCGGTGTTTTTCTCCCGTCGATCATCCCGACGGGCCGATCTATCTATCCCGGGGATGCGTTCACGCTCGATCGATTCGACTGTGCCAGTTTTCTATCGGCCGCGACGAGCCGGACCTCCTCCGCTGTCTTCACACGCCATTTCTCTCCGAGCATTTTCCTTTGTATTCCGCTCGGCGAGAGGAGGTGTCGACGCGCGCGAAACAGACGCGGAGCCGGAGCCGACCGCCGACGCTGACGCGCTCGCGCGTCGCTCCCTCGTGAATACGCGAGCAGCCTCGGTATGGAAAAAAAATATACATGTATACATGTATATACATATACATATATATAGTTTCCATAATATCTCGCGTACAGCGGGCAAAAGTTTATCGATCAGCTGCCAACTCTTGTGACGATCTCTCGCGTCGTGCTCCGAGATTGCGCGCGTTGTGTGCGTCGGTGAGCGTTCGCGCGCGCGTCCTAGGAGGCATGCATCAAGGATGCACGAGCATCGACAGACGTCACGTGCGATCGACGTCCTCGAAATTGCGACTCGGATACCGTGAATCCCGTTCTTTCGAGCGGACGCCGATCCTTTAAGACTTCATAAATTATTATACCCGCCGTCGGTCCTCGCTGTCGGAGGGTTTTCCGACGGACGGATCCTCTCCTTGCCTTTCTCTCTCTCTCTCTCTCTCTCTCTCTCTCTCTCTCTGTCCCCGCCTCTCTTCCTTCAATTTATCGACGTACACCCTCTACAAGCTCTCGGTACACAGGGAGCCAGGTACACAGGATGTGCGCCGAAATTCTGGTATTTCCCGCGAGGTTCGCGGATTCATTCGTCCCCTGGGCGATCCCAAGCGGGAAGATTAATTTCACTGTGACGGATTAAAAGCCTGTCCGGTCCGGGCCTCGCTCGAATCTTGTTAATTCGAGACGACGCGGAGCGGAGCAGAGCAGAGCGGAACGGTGGTTCCCGAGCTAGAGCCCGGACCGCGCGAGGGCGATCGGGAAAGGCTCCGGAAGAGCGGCGAGCTCGTAGGCTGGTCATTGAACCCTCGCTGATTCACCCCCGCACCCTCAGAACACCAACGCACCGACGACAAACCGTCCCAGACACCGTTCAACGCATCGCGAATGCGTTTCACGGCGCCAGCATCACGGCAGCCGTTCCCTCGGCCCACATTTACCTCGCAGGACAGCCCCCCTCCCCCCGCCGTCCGTCACCGTCGTTGGATCCCGAGGAACGTCGTCGCCTTTCAAGCGAAACAAACGGGCATTTGCGATCGCAACCACGAAGGGAACCGGAAACCGGGCTCGCACTCGGCCGATCGCGCCTCTCGACGATGCCGATAATGATCTTTGCCAATCGAAGCCTGGAATTTCGCCGGCGCCGATAGCATCCCTAATTTCGCCGCTTGGATCACGGCTAACGATTCCGCTCGCGGATAATCGCCCATGGGAACGTGGGTCGAGCGGGTTCGTGTCGTGCGAAACAAAAATGCGGGGGTGACTCGGTCGCCCGTTCTCGATGCTCGTTCGAGCAACTCGGCCTTTTCGATGACCGCGTTTCGCTGGGCTATCTTTATGGGAGGACGCGGAATAATCGCGGAAATTGAGGACGAATGTAGCAGCCTTTCGGTAATACGGCATCCTGCAACACGGTTTCGCTCTAACGCGATAGGATAAATCGCGCGAATAGCACTGCAATCTATGACACTCTTTCGCTTTGATGCGATATGAGAATTGTGGAAACTTTTGTGCGATACTGTACTTCTCTGTAGCACTGAATAGCAGGATTTTTGTTTTTAACATATTTGAAAACCTAATTACCTTAAAGTAATGGCGGGAAGGAATGATGAACTATAGTGCCTTTAAATGGAAATATAATTATTATGATTAATATTATAATTAATAATTAATAATATGATTATGACTAATATTATGGTTATTATAATAGATTAATATAATTATAACTAATATTATAATTGTTATAATAAATCAATATAATTATAACTGATATTATAATTATTACAATAAATTAATATTTATTATATTAATTATGTAAATATATAGCTCTCCGCTGAAAGAAGCCGGAAATTCACGAGGAAGCTGCAAAATTGTCTGTCTTCGTACCATGAAATCTACAATGATCTTCTATATATGTACCAGCAAACAAATAAAAATTACAGATTTAAAGATCAGATTTAAAAAATCTGAATGATGAAGAAGGTTCAGAAAATGAACCTTCAGTTGATATCCTTCAACTGAAAAAACGTTCTCATTTGATTATATATCGAGTAGTGAGACGGGGAAGAAATTTATTAAATTATGGTTACATTAAATGAAAATAATATCCTTATTTTCCTTCTTGTTTTCTATTATACGTACATTTATATTTTTAATAAATGTTAAGTTGCTTATACAGAATTTAACAAAAATGTTTCGTATAAATTTTCGGTACATCATCCCCCTTCTTATACTGACTCTCTGTGTCTCGTATAACAAGGTATCATACAACACAGCATTTTCTAGGAACCTATCTACCCTGTTACAGGAGGGTTACCCGCGCTAGATTTACTTGCACAGGGGTTTTCGCGTAGAACGGTTACAGTCGAGCGAGCGTCCTCGAGGACCCTTAACGCGACATGCATAAGTTATAATAGATCAAGACAACCATGACCGATCCTTCATACGAGTGTCCCGAAGCGACTTTAACAGAAACTTCTGCCTGACCTACGGTAATGCGAACAAATCGTTGCTGGTGGAGGAATAAAAAAAGAAGGAGCCACCGACCCTCTTTTACTTCGAGAAGATGAATTTTCACCCTAAGAAGCATCCCCTCGTCGGTCTAAAGTGCGCATTCGAAACAAAGAAGGCGATGAAAGGGTAACCTAGAACCTTAGGGGATGATTTCCGTAGGTTCGCCTACCTTTTAGTGATCCGGGATTATTTCAAGAAATCGCTCTTGGGACATTAAAAGTGAAATCAACCCCTCTGCGATGTCTGTGAGAGAGGAACAATTTTTAACCAGCATCTTAACCTCGAAAGATTTCCCTAGTGCAATAATGTTGACGCCAATCGAACAATTGAAACGATATTTTGCACGCAGAGAATTGCGCAAAAGCGATCTAAATGCAACAATAGCAGAATATAAACGTCCTATAAGAATTAACCCCTCTGCGGTGTTGTGAGAGAGGAACTATTTTCACCTAACATCCTAACCTCGAAAGATTGCCCTAATGCAATAATGTTCACGCATTAAGTCGAACAATTGAAACGATATTTTGCACGCACGGAATTGCGCAAAAGCGATCTAAATGCAACAACGGCAGAACATAAACGTCCTATAAGAATTAACCCCTCTGCGGTGTCTGTGAGAGAGGAACAATTTTCACCCAACATCCTAACCTTAAAAGATTTCCCTAATGCAACAATGTTCATCCTCTCACCGGTCGAACAATTCAGACGATATTTCCCACGCACGGAATTGCGCAAAAGCGATCTAAATGCAACAATGGCAGAATATAAACGTCTTATAAACGCGGCAGAAGAGATGGCTAATGTTCTTCCACGCATGTTGCATATTTTAGAAGACGATTCCGCAAGCCTAACGCCAGGTTACTCGCAACATTTCTTGGACAGGCTCGCCCGTATCCCGGTTGAAATAAAGAACATTGCAGTAGCTCGTTCGGCATTCGCAGCGCGTGCACTCTGCAATTAAAAAGACCTCTCAAAGTTAGAGTCAACAGACACACCGTTCCCAGGGGATTCCCTTCGCCGAAGGACACAAGTCCCTCGCACGAATTTTAGTCGTGTTTCCTGGGTACAAAGTAGCTCCCGCCGGTTACAACGTGGCTCTGGATTCGGGAGCGGTAGGCATGATAAAAACGCGTGCATGCGGGGGATGAAATATGTGGCGTGAATGAGATACACGCGAGCTTGTTGCGCGGGGGTGTCAGGGCTCTTTGTGCGTGCGTTGTGTAACTGAAATAACAATGTGTACGAACGGTGAATACGGAGCACGGCCGCGGATGCGGCTCGCGCGGCGGTTTTGCACCAGGTTTTCGCCCGGTCATTCGATTTTAATTGGACGCACGTGATCCTCGCGTTAACGTCGAACCCTCTGACAGTACCAGCCCGCAAACAGATGCCCGATATGATCTTGTTTTAGGTTTACAGACCGGTTCGCAACCCCGTAATCTTCCACGCGAACACGGCGAACTCGTGCTGCTAAGAGGAGATACGAGTGCAGATAATTATCCCCGAGCTGTTAATTACGATCACCTGCTGTTCCGACATGGTCACTTTATATTTCCAGAGCTCGGGCTCTCGCGCCATCTTCTACCAACGGAGCAGGAAATTTCAGGAAATCCCGATGAATTACGGTCGGCGACCGAAATTTCGATGAAATGACGATGCACGATTTAGAAAATTATATTCTTCCGTGCAATTAAATTTTCAATAATTTGGAGATCGTGGAAGGACGTATCTAAATATTTCTTGTTATCAAAAACATTTTAAAGAATATTATTGAGACAATCATAGTATTATTAAAATAATTATATTAACATCCGGTAAGGGATGATTCCTGAGGTCATTTCAAGTAACTTTTTCCTTAGCGAAAATGCAATCCGTGGCTTCGTTTACGAGTTATTAACGAAAAACAGTGACCAATGAGAGGAGAGCTCGCCTAGCGCGAGGCGGAGCCCAGTTCGAAGCCCAGTTCCGCTCATTGGCTCGGCCGCTTATCGCCAGCCGTGCTCGCCTCTCATTGGTCAGTGTTTTTCGTTAATAACTCGTGAATGGTGCCTCGGAGGAAATTTTTGTAAAGGGAAAAGTTGCTTGAAATGACCTCAGGAATCACCACTTTCCAGATGTTAACATAATTATGGGATACCTTGCATAGGGAATGATCAATAAACGGCGGTACAACCGAGTAGCGAGTAATAATAGAAAAATAATTCGAAAATGTAGAATGTCATTTTTTCATTTAGGCTCCGTTTTCAAGAAAAATTAGCTTGAAAAGCGAATACTTCTGAATAAGAATCAAGCGACGCGCCTGGCTATGACATACTAATACCACCTCTCATTATACTATAAACCACGCGATGCATTCGTAAACATCTTCTAATACAATTTTCTTGAAAACAAAACCTCAGCGAAAAAAAAGCTAGGATTACGACCGATCGTATCTACTTCTAAACACTGAGACTCCTCGAACAAAACGAAACTTCGATAAAAACTTAACGCAACAATTCAAACAGCCCCAATTCAGCGCCCCTTCCGACGCGATTCCGCAGGATCCGCTTTCCGACGAATTAATCCAACGACAACAGTTTTAACGGAGCAGCCTCGGCCACCGTCGAAAACCACCACAGCAGAACAAACGTGTTAGCGAACGGAAGCGTGACGGTGGCGGTGTTTCGCCGTGGCGGGTCTCGCAGGCTACGTTTGAACCCGAAACGCGGGGCGGCCTGTTAAAGGCGTGGGCGGACGGTCGAAGGAGAAGCAGCACACGTCGTCGTCGTCGACGTAGTGCAATGCAGCTCGTTAACTGGCCCGTGACAGAAACTTGGCCAGATCGGTTTCGTCGAACGCCGTTGCAGCGGGCAACATTGATTTCGCATTATTTGCCGCAACAAAGACGTACCGTTGTGTTGTGATTATTATCAGGAAAAAGGGGGTGGTTCGGAGGAGAGAACCACGGACGTCTAACGAGAATGCTAGAGAGGGAAAGAAAGAGAACAGAGAGAGAGAGAAAGAGAGAGAGGGAGAGAGAGAAAAAGACAGAGAGAAAGAGAGAGAGCAAGAGGGAGAGAGAGAGAAAAGACAGAGAGAAAGAGAGAGAGCAAGAGGGAGAGAGAGAGAGACAGGGTGGTAGGAGGAGTAGGAGCAATAGGAGAAGGAGGAGGAAGGTGGGAGGGGCGAGCAACGCTGTCGGAGGAGGTTGTCGGGGCAGCTGGTAGTCGCCGGTCGGTCGGATGGTCGGAGCTTGCAAATACGGCGAACGTGGCGGCATTGGCGAATATTCGGCAGTCGCGCGGCGAACGTCCAGGGAAGCGGCCGCGATTACCGGTGCGCGCCGCGAAAACTCCCGCGCGTTCCCCGTGTCGTCGTTGTTTCACCCGTTGCTGACCGTTTTGTACCGGTGACCGGCCCGGGAACGTCCGTTTAGTTTGGCCAACCGAGGGAGAAGCCGGGACCGGGGCGCGCCGAGTTTGAAAAGAAACGACCGCGACCGTTCCGGGAGCGGAGGAAACACGCTCGTTGGCCCGGCAGTAATGTTTTAACGTGGACAAGGCCGGCCGCGGGCTGCGGGAAAAGCGATACAACGGCGGCCGGCCCGCGGTCGACTACGGCGCGGCACTAAAAACCGGCGAGAACTCGTTCTACCAACGACGGGGCGGACGTATCGCTCGTTAATTTTCCGCGGGATCGACGCCGCCGTATGCCGAGCGGGGCTCGCCTTGACGGCTGCTCGGAATTAAATCGTACGTGATTCTTCTTCGATCGTCCGATAAGTCAGCGGTCGTCCTCCGACGCTCCGCGACGCTCTCCGATGCGCCGTTTCGAATCGTAAAATATTCCGAACACTGACCGCGCCGCGGTTCGATTCCCTTCGGAAAACGTATCGCGTTGTAACGACTGCATAAAGCTACCCGCGGAAAGGGCAGCGCCGGGTGCACCTCCCCCGCGCACTCGTTTCTGTATCGGATCGTTCTCGCCCTCTTGCTCTCTCTCTCTCTTTCTCTCTCTCCGTCTCTGTCTCTCGCTCGCGCGCGCTCCGCCGACATGAAAAATGACTCGCCGAACCGCAGCGACCCGCTCGATTGAAACGAAGATGTCCATTCGCGGTGGAAGTACGAACCGCCCTCGATATTCCGCGGCTCCCACCACCGCGCCCCGCTGCACCGCCTGGCTGCTGGCTACCATTTTTATGGCTGCCCTGACACGTTGTTTCGTGGCCCGATGAAATGGTGAAGAACGACATCCGCCCGACAAATCCCCCGACGGCTAACGACTGTTTATTCCGACGCGCCGGTGGCAACAGAATTTAGAGCCCGAACGCTGTAATCCACGAATCGAGCTTTATACACACACGCGCGCACGCATACACGCGTACACACCTTCAGGCGGTTACGGTCATCCTGTTCGCTCTGCTCCGCTTGCTTTCTGGCCGATCTTTTCTCCGATCTTCGGGAGAAATAGCTCCACTCGCGCTCGTGATTTACTCGGCTCGATTTCTTCGGTGTTTATTTGCTCAGTGATACCTTTTCGAACGTGTTGATTTGGGACTGTTTTGGGACTAGGATCGAGAGGGAGAGGTATGTGCTACGAGAATCCGGCAGGTGGATACTCTTTCGGGTCGATTGCTTGATCGATTTGACAGAGGCGAGGGGGAAACGTCTGATATCAGAGAAGTGGTAAGAAAGGTGATTCATTTCGTGTGTGTTCGATTAATTAGACAGGCAATTCACTGGAAATCCCTTCACACAATGCATTATTCGTCAGTAGAATATACCGTAAATTTTTGTAATAGTAAATTCTTGTTATATATAGTAAGTATATTAATATATAAATATAACATAGAATATATAAATTGGCGCTTAGATTGCGCACAAAACTGCACAATTTAAGAAGAGCAGATACTTATATTATTCGAGCCTTGCGACTCGTTTTCATAGTTACCGATTGTCAAGAATTATAAAAACGAGCCGCAAGGCTCGAATAATCGTATCTGCTCTTCTTAAATTCTCCATCTTTGTGCACAATTTGTGCGCGAATTAGAAAGAATTTGCTGTACTGGTTCAGCGGAACGAGCGGTTCTGACAGAGTCGATCACTGGTGCGATTTTCAGAAAACAGAGAAACTATTTTACATTGATAGAAAACGGTGTATAGGTTCTAGACGTGAGTGGTGGGATTTGAAAGTTGCAAGGATTAGTACAGCGAGGTCAATGTTTTGAAGATAACGTGGGTGGGAAGCAGAAACTAGGATCGAGCTTCGAGGAAGATTGAAAAAGCGAAAGAATGGTTCCGTGGTCGAACTCGAATACTCGGTATCGACGTACGTATGCACGATTTTAAATATAAAACGACGTTGCTATACAACAAAACGTCCAGGACTTTCATCCGAATTCAATGCCGAACCTCGACGCCAAAAATGCCCGCAGCTGCAACGTCGTTTAACGAATGAAACCGAAACGAGAAAGTCAAAACTCACTACAGAAAATACTAGTTTAACCCTTCCCCGTATTCTAAAAATCGTCGAAAAATCGTAGTATTCTAAAAATCAGTTCGTTCGAACGGATCGCAATAAAGCTAAATTTGTCGAGCCAGTGAGAAAATTAGCGTCGCAAATTAGCATCCGATAGAAATCTCTAAGAATTTTCTCCGAGGCAGAACAGTTTCGCGACAAATTCCAGCGAGGAGACGAAGGCTGGAGGAATTCGGGGCAAGATCCGTGGCTTCAAAGCACCGTCGTGGTATCGCGGAGGGTTAAGAGATCGTGGCGCAATAAGCAGCCGCCGGGGAAGGCTGTCTTTCCACGGTGCACAATATGCATTATTTTGCATTCGGGCGAAACTCGCTGGTCGGCGGCCGAAAACCGCGTCGCCGTGCGAACAAAGAAAACGCTGTGAAACACGAAACGCGATAACGAAAAAGATCCGGCCGGGTGGTGGGTAGTCCATCAAACCGCGGCGCGGATGAATCATGCTACGACCCGCCGCGGCTTTCGTTGCGCCGCGCATAGAAAATAATATTATCTCCGGCCATTAATCACGAAGCGCCGGGTCGTGTACTTTTGTCCGGCAGTGTACACGTTCGCGAGAACGGGGTCCTTTGACCCTTGGTTCTAGGTGGAGGGAAAGCCGATGACTCGCCTCGGCGTCGCGTCATCCTGCTTGTATAGTCATTCCATTTGGCAGACGCCGGTCCTGAATATTCCAAAATCTGTGCTCGGTTACGCCTCTCGCCGGGCTCCGCCGTGCTCGGAAACGCCGGAGCATAATTAACCTCGCCGAAACTGGCCTGAAAAATTCATTCTTCTTCCGTCGATCGGTGAGCCGGCTTTTCTCGGCGAAGAGAACTTGGACTTTTCGTTCGGCCGGACCGATACAGACTCGCCTCTGTACATTGTAATTTCCTCCGGAAATACCAAATTTCGGGTTGCTGTGAATTTCCCTGTGCTATGTGCTACGTCTATGTGATTTATTGCATTTAACGCGGCACGCGAATTCGCGGATTAGAACAGAAAATGGTCGGTTTGGGTCACCGAATTGCCTTCGAATCGTGGCAAAAAATTAGAAGTAAAAAAGTCAAGTCGCATTAATGAACACCAGGCATGCTGGCCGCTGCCGCTTTTTTCGCCGACTGGCCGGTGTTTTTCTATAAAAACGAGCCGCGAGGCCCGAAGAATCCGCGACTTAGTATTCTCGGATCCGCCGGTTTCAATTCCGACCTCCGAACATTTCTGGGAGAAATTACTGTACTTTGTAACCTTATCGCGACAATCTCTAC
This sequence comes from Megalopta genalis, assembly GCF_051020955.1. Taxonomy (NCBI): domain Eukaryota; kingdom Metazoa; phylum Arthropoda; class Insecta; order Hymenoptera; family Halictidae; genus Megalopta; species Megalopta genalis. Next base: position 31,148,297 of record NC_135013.1, on the reverse strand, counting down.
ACTCCCCCGAGTCTCTATTTACACCTCCTAGGAGCCCGCTAGTTCGCGAACATGGCCGTTCCACGATTCGAATTGACGTCACGTACGTCGCTCGTATACTTTTTGCGACTCTGGACGACCAGGGCCGCCACCTTTCTCTCTCTCTCTATCTTTCTTTCTCTCTCTCTCTCTGCCTCTCTCTCCGGCCTGCGATTTTACGTTTTTCTGAAAAATTCACGGGGCCTCTGGGAGGTCGTTCCACCGAAAACTGACCGTCGTACGGCGGCGAAATCGTGGACAAAGTGGTACAATCTTCTTCTTTATTTTGGGAGTCCGCGTTGCGTGCTCCATTTCTCGACCGTTGGAAGTGCATCCATCTTACGGTTTAGAACCTGCAAAATTCGTCACGATCCTGCCGCGAACGTGTCGCAGTTTGATACACGGCTCGCATTTTAACCCCGCAGCACTCGAACGATTTTTCCGGAGCAAATTTGTGCAAGAAATCGTGATTTTCCTGTGCGAAGTTCGATCGAAATGTAAATGATTACGCTGTCGTGAACCTTCACAGGAATCAACGTTTAAACAAAGACACGCATTTTACGCGAGGTTACCTTGCAACGTGAGCGAGGAAATAATAACTGAAAAGGCTTTCGCCGTGTCGTCGACATCCGAGTTCAAAGGTTTGCCGCTTTCATAAACCAACAGTCTCTTTTTGCTGGCTGCATGATACAGCAGGTCAGAGACGAAAGCCGTGATCGACTGCTCAAACTCCGCTTTCCGGATTAGCAGGATTATTTCAGACGAATTCATGGGCCCGTCAAAGATTCCCTCCAGCCGAACTCGACCCGAATCCGAAACACAGATGATTCGAGCCTCTGTACCTTCGATTTTTCCAGCGCCGCCGGGTTCGATTTTTTCCCCGACGCTGCCAACAGATTTGAAATTTCAGGCGAGTCTCGATTCGTCCACGGTCGAGGCCCGCGTCCGCATAGTTCGTCGATGGTTCCGCATAAAAGCCGAGAGCACGGTCATCCGCTTCGCCGATTATTCGGTTTCGCGGATTATTAAATCCGAAGGAAGTTCGACTCGCTCTCTCTCTCTCTCTCTCTCTCTCTCCCTTTGTTGCATTCTCTCTCTCTCTCTCTCTTTCTCTCTTTCTGCGGTTGCTCGCTAGTCAGAGCCGGGGGCAGTCGGTCACCAAGATATACTCGTCTCGTCGCGCCTTTCACCCTCGATGATCTCACAGCGAGCCGCGTTCCTGAGGAACGTGTCTCATCGGCTGCGAGCCACTCAGCGGGTGCCCTCCTCAAAGGAGAACGGAATTCCGCGAGCGAAGTCGCGCAGTCGCGACACCCCCCGCCGTCCCCGGAGTTTCCTTCGCAGCCCGCTTCGCCGAGACGAATTTTCTTCTGTGCGGGCACCCCGAGCACTTTGTTTCGTTGCACGCCGACCGAATATCTATCCGCGAGTCCCGTGCTGCTTCGACCGCGACGAGGAAGCTTCCGTGTCTGTCTCTCCCTCCTCTCTCCCTCCCCCATCCGTCCGTTACCTGCCCGCGAAAATGCACCGCCAATTTCTCGCGGACAGCTTTGTCGTGGCAGCGTCCTGATTTTTTCGCGCAGACGCGTCCCGACCGGCTCGTCTTACACCCGGCAACCATGACACGTTCTCGGAAGACCAGTCGCGAAGATTTGGAACGTTTTATTGTTCCGACGAGGACTCATTAACGAGAACGTTGTAATTGGGGGATCCAAATTTTTGTACGTTCGCAGACATTGCGTGGGACGTTGTCTCGAATTTTGCACCGCGTTTGATGCAATGCGACGAATTTGGTTGGGCTCAATGACAGTAAAAATAATAACAATAATAATAATAATAATATGATAATAATAACATAACAATAATACGTTTATTATGCCGACGGGCGGGCTCGCAACAGTTGCGACTCGTCGCAGCAGCGTCGTTGACACTAGGTTTACGGAGCACAAAAAACAGCTGTTTTATGTCAGTTTATAAAAGTAACAATAAGACCTTTGTTCTAATTTTTAAACAAATGTTATTCTAACATTTGCCGTGAATAACGCACAAATTAAATAAATAACTCACAAGTATCGCATGTATCTTTACGATAAGAATGATCGTAACTTAAAAAATTAGCGACCCGCCATTTTGTCGGGTTTTCCGTAAATCTAGCGTCAACGATAACGATAGCAGTATGACGATCGGTATGTAACAACAACAACAACAACAGCAGCAACGATAAGAATAATAATGCGGTAAGAACAACGGCAGCGACGCCGGCGTTGCGGCGGCAATGAAAAGCCGCGAAACCGCGCGAACGAGATAAATCGCGAATAATCGCGGCCGTAAAAATGACACGATAAGAGTGCTCGGCTCGAAGGTTGCCGATCGGCCTCCAATTAAAACGGGAGAACACAATGAGCCTTTGGAATCCGTAAAAACGCGGCGGAACGGTACGCGCGGCCGGAAAATTGCGGTCGGATGCAAACACGAGCGTTCAATCGCATAAAACATGCCTTCCGCGTTTCCGCCGTCGACGTTTATTTGACGCAACGGTGGACGGGGGGGTCGGGTGTCGAGATCCGGCGACACGAAACGGAGCGGAGGCGACCGACGTCGCGCGGGGAGGATAGCCGGTAGAGATAGGTTGATAGGAAATTCCGCTCTCGGTCAATTTTCTGTGTCGCGTGGCCGCGATCGTGCCCGGCAACGAGGGAATTACCGAGGGCAAACTCGATTGCGGGTTCTCCGCCGTTAATTCGGCCAGCGGGTTGCCGCTGTCCATTGATAATATTCCGGCGACAGAAACGACCGCGAGGTCTCTGTTTCGCGGCACGGCTCCGACCGCGGACGCGGCCGTGCCAAATTCCTTCGGGTACATCCCGGCGGCGGCCCGACGCGAGAAGAGGCTGTTAGTCGGCCCAAAACCGGTGAAACGGGTCGCCCGTGATCGAACAGCCGACCGAACTTTTCCCCTTGCATAATATCCCCTTTCTATAAACGGGGAGAGGGAGGGAGGGGATTCGATTCGAGCCGGGATCCTCGATAAGTGGCAGAGCCCGCTCGGTCCTCGGATTCCGAGCGGAATTCTTTCCCGCCGGTGCTGGCTCGCGCGGATCCGCCTAGCTCGGAAACCGGGAGAGCCCGCAGGAAATCCGGAGATCGTTGCCACTAGTAAGTGTTTCGAGCTCTCTCTCTCTCTCTCTCTCTCTCTCTCTCTCTCGATCTCTCCCGGGGCGCAATCGCGATCGACCCGCGAGAGCCAGCTGTCGTTGATAAAGCATCGGTTACACTGTTCCCTGGAACGAAAGTTAGGAAATTACGTAGCGAACCCGCTGGCAGTCCGCTGGCATTTGCTTGAGAGCACTCGTCGTCGGCGTGAACTTTTCTGCCTCGATACTCGCGCGCGCTCAGAGAAAGAACAGGAGTTTCGCGCTCTCCCCGCCCGGTTGCTGCATTAATTGACGAATAATCGCGGCCCGGGGAAGTCTGTCGCAACGATGCTCGATCAAATCCTGAGAAATATGTTGGCCGCTCTGTTGGAATCGCAAGCAGAACGCCGCAGGAAATTCGGTTGGTACTCGGGACGGGGTCTCGGGGCTTGTAAATCTTCCGACTTCTGCCACCTCACCCGCCCTTTCCTCCACCCCTCGAAAGTCAACGCTCGGAATATCCTCGCTGGCTGCGCCGACTTAACCCTTGATCCGATAGCGAGCCGGTGCTGGGTCAATTTTGACACGAACTCTGCTTTATCTAGAGTCTCCGCGCCGTATTTCACGTTCCCCGGACGTTTTCTCTACCATCGGATAGCTTCGATCGAATCGATCCTATTTTTATTATTTAATTTATTTATTATTTGTTATATTCTTTTATTGTTCATTATATTTTTGTATTATTTATTCTATTTTACTTATTATTTTATTCCATGAACACTCAACGCCTTGTTGATATTCGCCGTAAGGACACAGTGGAAATTATATGGAATTATTATATTATATGGAATTGTTATTTTTTTTATTGTTTATTATACTTTTATTATTTATTCTATTTTATTTATTATTTTATTCTATGAACACTCAACGCCTTGTTGATATTCGCCGTAAGGACACAGTGGAAATTATGTGGAATTATTATATTATATGGAATTGTTATATTTTTTTTATTGTTTATTATACTTTTATTATTTATTCTATTTTATTTATTATTTTATTCTATGAACACTCAACGCCTTGTTAATATTCGCCGCAAGGACACAGTGAAAATTATATGGAATCAAAAAGAGACGTTTGTTTTTAATAAGTTCTCGGTACGTACCACCCCCTCCCCCCTTTTTGTACTTTTGTCTGGGTGTCACTGCAACACTGCATTTCCTAGGAACTCATCTACCGTGTTATGGAAGGGTTATCTGTATTTCAACACGTCATCTTCGCGAATTCATTCCTTCAAGAAGCTAATCGCGGTACAAAACTGTTCGCAACGCGATCGGACGCGATTCGGTTTTTATACGAAAATTGTACGAGAATTGGCTGCGTCCAATGGTGTTTATCATACACGACGTTGCACCGTTTCTCAAAAGTTTCTCAACCGAGGCACTGTGTTTCATGGTCAGGTCCGACCCCGCCGTCGTGTTAGCATCGCGATCGGGGAAATGATAAACGCAGCCGCTGCGGGTCCCGGGGACGCCTAATTACTGGCGTAGGTCGGCGAGGAGTGTCCGATAAATTATTCGCACAGTCTCTACCCTCGGTTTTTAATTTCTACCCGAGTCTGGCGAGACTGTTTCCAGTTTCCGGCGTGTCAGCGATCCGTTAAAGTTCTTGGTGCACTGATCTCTGTCTCTCTGTCTCCCTCTCTCTCTCTCTCTCTCTCTCTCTCTCTCTCTCTCTCTTTCTCTCTCTCTCTTTCTCTCTCTCTCTCTCTCTTTCTCTCACTCTCTCTCTCTCTCTCTCTTTCTCTCACTCTCTCTCTCTCTCTCTCTCTCTCTCTGTCTCTCTCTGTGTCTATCTATCTGTCAGTCTCTCTCTCTCTCTCTCTCTCTCTCGCTGTGCGCGTGTATGCGCGGAGAACGGAATGGAGCGAAGCGGAACGGAACGGAACGGAACGGCAGAGCTGGAATATTTATACCGGAGCGTGACACTTAACGCATCACCGTAGCCACCAATTACGCGAGCTAATGGGCTCGTTCTGATTGTACGCGGCCCGGATCCACGAGATGCTCGGGCGCGTCGAGAGTAACCCCGGCCGCAATTTCCTCACCGCGAGGTGGGGCATGACCGTGATTTTCATCCGCGAGTTATCGACCGGAAATTTGGTCGCGAGCCTCCCTTTTTCCCTGTAGATTCAGCGGCGAGAGACCGACGGAAAAATTGCTATACACGCCGGAGTAGAAAGAACAGGGGGGAATAATCTCGCGCCGGTGTGGTGTGTGGATTTCGTTTAATTTCCACGACGGCTCCAATCTATCCATCTATGAAATCCAACTCGCGGAATCTCTGTCTCTCTCCCTCTCTTTCTCTCTCTCTTTTTCTCTCTCTCTCTCGTCTGTTTCTCTCTGTTGTACCGTTCTGTTTATTAATCTTGCAAAGCTTTTACGGCAACGGGGAAAATTGTCCGATCGCAGCCGGGTATCCGATAACTGACGACAGGACGGATAATTCACCGTAGATACCGTCCCGGTACAATTTTTATTTCGCATAACAATGCGCATAAAATGTTACATGTCACGAGAAAACATACGATTTCCGGGGAATCGATCTTTTAAGGAACGTATTCGCGAGTTTCGCACGTTTTCGGATACGGTAATGTCTCTCTAATTGACGGTCAGATTGTCCAGAAAAATGGACGATTCGGGAAGAGGAGATACGATTGTTCGAGCCTCGCGGTTCATTTTTATAGTCACGAATTGTCAACAACTATAAAAACGAGCTGCAAGGCTCGAATAATCGTGTCCCTTCTTTCCAAATTGTCCATTTTTGTGCGCTGTCTGAGCGTCAATTAGAGAGACATTACTGTATTTACATGTAAACGGGAAAAGAGTTCATAATAGAAACGAGGTGGTTGCAATAGATTTCTCGTTCGACTTCGACATTTAACAATGGAGACACCGAAAAGCTCAATTACGGTGAAACGGTCGCTCGTTAGGTAGTAATTCTTGTTATAGAATTAAAATAGCGAGTACAGTAATGTCTCTCTAATCGACGCTCAGATTGTCCAGAAAAAATGGACAATTTGGGAAGAGGAGAGATACAATTATTCGAGCCTTGCGGTTTATTTTTATAGTTATAAATTGTCCACAATTATAAAAACGAGCCGCAAGGCTCGAATAATCGTATCTCCTCTTCCCAAGTTGTCCATTTTAGTGGACAATCTGAGCGTCAGTAAGGGAGACATTACTGTAGCGCGAATTTGTTAAATTCAGTCGATACCAGCGGCGTGTTCGTACACGATAGGACGAAGCACAAGGTCTGCAGGAAACAGGGATAAAGTGTAACGCGATACAAAACAAATCGTTCGCGAATTGCCGGAGGTTTTCCCCTCGCTGAAATCATTCCGCGATGGGGGTTCTTGGATCAGATTTTATTACGTTTACGTAAATACCGGGAGGCCACACGCGACAGCGTCGTCTATTCGCGTGCAAACGTAGGGTAGGCAACTCGGTAGGTGCATCTACTTGCACGCGTTATCACAGACACAAACAGCGTCGTTGTTCTCGTTATCACCGGCGCCATATGTTCCCGAGCAGCGACGATATTCTGAATATCTAATCCAGCGTTCTGGTAGGGTGCGCAGGACAAACGGTAATGGGAAACGCGTTCATCGTAGACGTTGTCCTTTCTTTTTAACGCTAGATCTACCAACGGGAGGAGTCGAAATGACTCGTTTCGCGTTTCTTATAATCGTTGTGCATTCTCAGTATATTTTGTTTAACAGAGTTTCGTACGACTTTCTCGAAAATATGCAAATAATTAATTTTGTAGAACAGTTTCTCGGGTTTTCGGGTTTTTCGTCGTTTTGATGTAAAATTTTATGCATTATACCTCTGTGTACGTAGATGAGTCATTTTTACCATCACGGAACGTAGGTAAACTCGTGATTCTAGATCGCGGGAGGACAGTGACAACTATAATAATAATTTCTTTACAAGTCTGTCATATTAGCAACAAAACTGCTAATTAAAACAACTTATTTGCTTTGCACCATTGCACGAAATAAGAGAGAATCACCTAAACTTGCAAAATCGGAAAAGTATAATACGCCTCGCCTCTCGACAATATTTTACAAAACAGAAAATTGTACTTTTACCGTACACAAGAGTAAGCGTAATTATTTAAAAAATTATTGTTACCGTGTTATTACTTTTATTCACTTTATATAGAATTTTCGCTCATAAAATAGAAACATATATAAAAACGTAAAAATTACTATGTCCTTTCTTAGATAACTTATTAATTTAAAAAACAAGTCATTTCGATCGCTCTGATAGAAATAGGTAGTTCCAATGTTAACAATCTTCATGCATTCTGCCTCCGATAATGTTTACCGCGATATTTATTGCACGCATCGTTCTTCCTCGTCGACTTATTCGGTTGGCAACAAAGTAATTGCCGATTTGTTCGATGAAATAAAAAATTTCTTTTTACTTGGAACGAAGTTTAATCTGTAATGTATTTTCCATTTTGTTCGATGACCTTTTGCCATCTCTCTGACAACTTGAAAATTCCACGCTCGTAGAAAGTCTGATCCTTTTCGGCCAAAAACTGAGTTAAGTGAGATTTTATAAGTTTTACCACGAAGGGAGTTGTCCAGGGATCGAAATAAGCGGTAATCCGATGGCGCGAGATCAGGGCTATATGGTGGATGTAACATCAATTCCCAACCAATATCCATCAATTTTTGCCGAGTGGACAAAGACGCGTGCGGCCTAGCATTGTCCTGCTGGAAAATGACACCTTTACGATCGACCAATTCTGGTCGCTTTTCCTTGACCGCTGCATTCAATTTGTCCAGTTGCTAACATTCACGGATAATAAAAAAATAACATAATAATAATAATAATAATAATTTCATAATATAACATTTACGGATATCATAAAAATGGGAGTGAGAGACATCAATAACTGAAGTCGGCAATTACTTAGTTGCCAACCCAATACAACGTCGAGCACAGTTTTCCATAACCTCGATTTGCTAAATAGCATTTCGGAGCAACCGCTTCTCATATCGGCTCGCCCACGGCGGCAATAATTCTAAAATAAACAGAGAACTCCTGCGTCTTTGATCGTTTCCTCGGCGGCGAAAGAAAATTTCTATTTATCGTGCGTCCGCCTCGCGTCTGCCTCGAAGCTTGCAACATGAACGCGGCCGACCGTGCGACGCCGAAGTGCGTCAAACCTTTCCTACGGGAACTGCAATCGATCAAATAAACTCCCCGCCTCGCATTAAACCAATCAGCCCTTCCCCGACGCTGGAAATAACCGACGCCCGCGTACGCGATATTTCGAGGCCGTAAAATCGGCCGCGCCGTATGAAGTAAATCGCGCCGCGATGCGCTTGTCACTCTGCGAACATCGATTCGAACTTGATAATCCGCTCGCAAGATTTCTATGCGGCACTTCGGTCCGTCGTGTGTTCGCGCTCCTGAACACGATTACTTTCCGGCTCGATTCTACGAGCCCGAACAATCGAGTCCGCGCGATTCGAACATCGAATCGCGGGCGCGCAGAAATTCGGGAAAAAAAGAAGCCGACAGATTGTATCCGAGCAGGGCGATAAACCCGAAAATCGCGGATGAGGTTCCGGCGAACCGGGGTGCAAACAAGTGTGCGGTGCGTCGATTACAAGTTTTTGTTCAATTATCGGGGTTCCACCGCCGCGGAAAGAGGGACGCGGCATGGCACGGGCATTTGTTCTCGCTATTGTTCTCGCGATCTCTGCCGGTCGGCGCTCGGGGAGCGCAGAGAGAGAGAGAGAGAGAGAGAGAGAGAGAGAGAGAGAGAGAGAGAGCGGAGAGAGAGAAAGCGAGGGAGGGCGAGATAGCGAGAGAGCGCGGAGAGAGAGAAAGCGAGAGAGTGCGAGAGAGAGCGAGAGAGAACGAGAGAGCGAAAGAGCGCGAGAGACAGCGAGAGAGAACGAGAGAGCGAAAGAGCGCGAGAGAGAGCGAGAGAGAGAGAGAGTGCGAGAGAGCGCGGAGAGCGAGAGAGCGAGAGAGAGCGAGAGAGAGAGAGGAAGAGAAAAGAGGGACGGCTGATAGCATCGGTCCGTGGTATCGCGGTGAATTTCGGTTCGACGGCTCGAGGGCTCGGCGCGGCGGAGTGTCGCGCATCCGTACACAACACGTGGCCGATTCGTGGAAGCATGTTGCGCGATGTGCAACGGGCTGCGCGAATTCCGGCCGCAGTGGGACTTGGCGCGTCCCTGGTACTAGTCGCGGTCGTGTCTCGTCGCCGGCTGTGCGAGCACGGGCGGCCAGGAGAGTCGGGCGGTGCTCCAGGAGAGCAGCAAGGAGCTGGAGCGGCGCGGTGCGGAGCAGCGCGGAGCAGCTTGGCGCGGAGCGGCGCGAAGGGAACGGGGGGGGGGAGCGAGGAGCGTCGTCGGCGCCGGTTAATCGGCCGCCCGCCTCTTCCTCGGACTTACTTGGCCGCGGAGCGTCTGCGCGGCTCGCAGAGCGGAGCTTCTTCGGCACGCGAATTCGAATCGTGTCCGCGGCCGCGGCCGGCCGCGTTCGTTCTTTTCGCAGTCGAAAGGCCGCGCTCGGCGTCTTCGCTGCGACGGCAGGCCGTCCCCCCGCGGTTCTCCTCTCCGCGGACTGGAGACCGTTTTGCATATAGAGTGGAATACGCGCAGTCTCGCGAAACGATTGTCCCGAGACGACGATGGCTGTTGCCGAAGTAACGCGGCGCGAGTGGTGCCGCCGTACACCAGGATCAGTGCAGTGACGGAAATTGGAGCGCGATCTTCGGCCGCGATCCCGGGACGGAGGGGGAAGCAGCTGCCGCGGAAAGAGGAGCCGCCGCAGGAAACAGCAGATGAGTATCCTTCGATAGATCAACGGCGATCGCGGCTAGATTCGCCCGTCGTCGCGACGCTGAACGCACCGGCGCGCACCGTGTTTGTCTCTCTGCGCGAACGCGACGCACTCGTCGTCTCTTTACGCGTTGATCTCGCGCGCGCGTCTCTCTCTCTCTTATCGTCGGTGTGCGCGCGTGTTTTTTACGCGTCTCTTCTTGCGCGCGAGAGAGGAGGCGAAGGCGCGCGCGAGAGCCCGTGCGATTTAGGTGTTCAGGCCGTAACAGAGTTTCGCATGGAACGGAGCTGAAGCCGCGTGCGACGCGCTCGGCCGCGGCATTTCGGCGACAAACCGCCCGCCGCCGAAGGCGAAGACGCGCCGAGAGGCCTCGCGAATATGCGGCCGAGCTAATCGAGTGGATCAGACGAGAAAGAGAAATACCGGCCGTAGAACAGATGCCATTGGCACGAAGCCGAGAGTCTCGGACCGTCTCGACGGAGAGCATCGGGACAAGCGCGAGCTTCCTCTCACCTTGCGCCGCTGTCTGTCTGTCTATACGTCACCGTTCTCCTCTTTTTTCTCTTTTCTCTTTTTTTCGTTCTCGTCCGCATCGAAATCGCATCGATCGAGGCCCGTAAGAATGGACCAGCCCTGGCACGGAACCACCTTCGATGCCACGTTGCGCTGAACTGTGTTCTGTGTCTCACTGCTCGCTCCTCTCTCTTTCACTCTCTTTCTCTCTCTCTTTCACTCTCTCTCTCTCTCTCTCTCTCTCTCTCTCTCTCTTCTTCTCTCTGTTAAGTGTTCAATGTCTCTTTCGCCGGCCAGGCCTCTTTGTTTTGAAGCGACACGCGCGATCGCGGGCAGACCGCGTCCCTTTCAACGCTCGAGCTGACTCTCTCGCCTATCGCTTTTCGCTTATGGCCTCTCTTCTGCTCGCCGGCCTGGCCTGGCCTCGCTTCTGGACCTCCGACGAGATATATCGCTTCGACTGGCCACCGCACTCTTCTCCTCTCTCTCTCTCTCTCTTTCTCTCTCCTTCTTCCCCCTCTCTACGTTCCTCTTTTGCTTTTGCATTCCGACGCTTTTGTGTGCGCGATATTGCTCACCGAGCGCCGCCTTTTGTTCCATCCTCATCCTGCCTTCCTCCGTTTCACCTGCCGCCGCTCATGCCGATGCTTTTGCTACTCCATCCTCCTGACCGGAGAAATGTAATTGTTCCGTTTTCCAGCCGACCTTCCATTTTCCATCGGTGTCGCTTCTCCTGTCCCGGCCCAATCGCTCGACGAGCCCTTCCAAGACCGCGATATCCTCGCCGAAATCCTCCGCGATCCTCTCGTTCCTGGGAACCACGCAGTCGAGGGGGAGGGGGGGACCTTGGGGGAAATCGGTCGCGATATCTGGCGCGTTCGCCGGATCGGACTCGTTGAAGTTGGCCGACCTTGTGCTTGCTGAACTTCGTGTCGAGGCTGACGCGAGCCGCGCAGATCGGGAACGCAATTTTTCGCTAACGACGCTCGCCTCCCCCTCCGACCCGCCGGTCTACGAAATCAGGTTTCCTATCCGGTTTCCATCGCGTCGGATAAATCGATCCCGGAATGTCTCGTATTTTCCGTGGGGGGCGGGGAAGGGGTATCGTGCATCGTAAAACGAGTCGACGACGGCTGAAACAGCGGAATACATTTGCAAAAGCGCCAGTTTTAGCCGTCTTAAATCCTCGAACTGCCGATCGATGCCGAATGCAGGACCTGCCTGCGGACCAACGTCCACTTTAATGCCTATAAAGGGGTAGCGCGAGACGGTCGCCTAACTCGGATTATCCGGGTGTGACGGGAAAGCCGGTGGACTTTGTTTTCTTTTTCTTTTTTCTTTTTGGGGAAAACGCGACGGCAAATTCGGGGAGGGCAACGCGATCAACGTATACAGTAATGTCTCTCTAATTGATGATTGTCCACGAAATTGGACAATTTGGGAGGAGGAGATACGATTGTTCGAGCCTTGCGGCTCATTTTTATAGTTACCGATTGTCAACGATTGAGCCGTTTATTTTGAAAGTGGCATAGGTCACTTTACCGTAATGAAAAGTGGTGATTTTTTAATGTTTATACGGAATTATTTATACCGAGAAAAATATCAGTAGCCTGAGATAACAAATACAAGTAAATCTTCTCGAAAGTTAGCATCCATATTTTGAAACGTGTTAAAACGTAAACCCTTAAATATATCGACTTAAAAACAAAGTGACTTATGCCACTTTTAAAATAAAAGGCTCAATTATACAAAACTAGATGCAGCGGCGCTCGGACAATCGTGTCTCCTCCTCTCAAATTGTCCAGTTTTGTGGACAATCTGAGCGTCAGTTAGGGAGACATTACTGTAGTGGGGACGGAACGATCCTGACGAATTTAACACTAAACCTACCGCGGTCAAAGTGACCGCTTTCTTATTTTGCAATTCTGAAAAACTCTTTCCACTCTTTCGTGGAAAACGCTTGAATAAGTTATATTATTGGAGCTATATATATATATGGCATGTGCTGCTTCACGAAAGTGAGAAGACCGAATTTATTTGGAATTTGTCAAGTTTTTATTATAAGACCATAATATAACTCCAATAATATAGCTCCAATATATATAAGACCATAATATAACTCCAATAATATAGCTCCAATATATATATATATATATATATATATATATATATATATATATATATATATATATTGGAGCTATATTATTGGAGTTATATTTTTTATTGTCTTATAATAAAAACTTGACAAATTCCAAATAAATTCGGTCTTCTCACTTTCGTGAAGCAGCACATGCCACGTAATATTACTGCTTGGTAGGTTTAGTGTGAAGTGCTCGGTGAAGACAGAATTGACCCGAATAAGCGTCAGCGGAATGCAACCGCAGAGATTCGCAACGCCGCGTCGCTTCGGCGTCGCTTCGTGGCCGTAGATCCTCGATCGTTCGCGGAGAGGTCAATGAAATTGCATAAGCAGCTGTACGGCAGCGATCGGCACGACGGCAGACACATCGTCGACCAAGTCACCCGGAACGAGAGGTTTAACGAAACTTGGCACGGCCCTTCACGTGGGGGAGTTCCCATGCAGGCACGGCGGAAGTAATTATGTCGTTTCTTCGTAAGCGACTTTCAAATTTGCCGAACGATCGGAAATGATCTAGACTACGAGCGAACGGCTGATAAATTCTGTTGTCATTCTTTTTTGTGCGAACTAGTATTTTTGTCGTAACTGGACTGCGGATCCTTTTATCTCGGTTGCAACAACAAGAAATCGATTCGGTAGTTTAAAAAAAAAAATGTATCGTAATTGTATCATAATTTTTATTTCTTGTATCAGTATTATTATTATCATATCATTTTATTATATCTTATATTATTTTTACTTTTTTATTACATCATGATTATTATATCATTATTTATTAAATCATTAAAATCTATCCTATTTGCATTATTAACCCTTTGCACTCGAAGTCATTTTAACTGTAAATCTAAAATAACATTTCGGGCTCACAGTATCTCCATTTTATGCGACAAAGTGCATTTTATGCGTGTGAAATTGAGTCTTCCGGCGACTCGTGCAACAGTCACGCTCTTAACAATTTTTTCAATCTGAACTTTCTTAATATAGAGATGATCTTGGAACGCGGTGTAACAATCTCAGCGGTGCCTCAGAGTCGCCACTCGAGTGCAAAGGGTTAATAACGTATGACTGTCGCGTCACCCAGACATGAGTGACAGAATTAGATTCGCAAGAGATAGGAATGCTCAAAAAGTAATCGACGTCATATAACTTTGCCTTGCAATGTTAATGTAATTGAATCAAATTCGTTAATTTCATGAAATGTTTTATGTTTCTGTCTCGACCGTTGAAGTATTAGCGATTTTAATCAGCTCACAAAAATCGAACAGCATCGTTGAACTTCTCCCCCGCATATACTTTTTGCTATTCAATCAGCTCGCTTTCCTCATAAAAAACCTGCAGTCCAGTCATGACTAGAGATCGGATAAATAGCGTAGAATTTTATGCAATAGATAATTGTGTTCGAAAAGCGTACAGCATGGGAAAGCAAGACCATGCTTGTTGGAGGTTTACGAAGACCGTTACCTGGACACCGGTTATTCTAATTTTGATCGCGTGGTCTTATTACTCTTACGTGATGGAATTATGTTCTTATATAATAGATAAATAACCTAGGAGTTTCGCAGAAACATTGTAAAAGTTCTCGAGAAAGTGCAACTTCGGGAGTTACAAAATTCATAAAAATCGTCCGGTTAAAAATCTGATAATAATAATCTCCCATAAAAATCTGATTAATTCGCGAACTCTCGAATCGCTGTAAAGTAAATTCACCACAATCGTCGCTCAGCTTACAAAAATAGAAAATTTCGGCAGAGAAGATACGAGCTCTGTTCGAGCCTCGCGCTCATTTTTGCAGTCGCCGATTGCCAAAAATTGATTGACGATAAAAACGAGCCGCGAAACTCGAACAAAATCTCTGTCCCCAAATTCTCCATTCTCGTCCGCAATCTCAGCACCAATCGCGGAGAAATTACAGCAAACCTCGCGCGTATTCCCCAATTCCCGTATCCCACCGCTGTCATCGTAAACAAGCCCGCGTGTCCGGCAAGCATCCGTTCCCCGACCGTTCCCCTCCCCGCCCGCAGATCCCCCTAACAAGCAACCGTTTAACAGAGACCGTTTTTAACCGATTAACCATTTTTTCCGAGGAGCACATACGACTATCTTCTCTCGCATGGCTATGGCAGAAAAGAAACCGCAGTCGCCCGTGTGCGCGACACCGAAATTAACGAACACCTTGATGTCATAGAAACACAAGACACGATTGTCCGAGTAGCGTATCCGATGATTTGGTCGAACCGCAGTAGAGCCAGTCATCGTCGGGCGGACAGACGGGTCCTTAGACAGACGTCGGCCGCGCGTCATTCTCCTTTTTCGTCCGCGCAGGATGCGAGTCGTTGGCGGTGCGGATGCTGGTGCCGGGACGACGACGCTTCTGGCTCGGCCAAAGGTAATCCTCTCGCCTCTCTATCGATTCGTCGAACGCGCGGACCCGTAGCCGGAGGGCAAACGACGCTGGCGGCGGCTGTTCGCGCGTGTAAGCGCTTCAACCCGACGGCAAGGAAGAACACAGAGAGCGTTGTCGGACGTTGTCGAAGCGGCTGCTTTCATCCGGCGGGCCGCGGTGGCCGCGGATAATTGCGAAATCCTGTATGCGGGGGGGCGGAGGTTCCCGCGCGCGCGGGCGGGCTGTCCCGATCGGGCCCGTTTCACCGAGCAACGCCGCCCGTTCGGCGCCCATTAATCTCCCCGCGGCTGGACCCCTTTCCAGCGCCCGGAAAAATCACTGGTCGAGGGTATTTAGCCTCGCGCGCGGAACACTGAATTAACTCTCCCTGCTTCTCTTCCATTTTCTCCGTTTCCCTTTCTCCCTCTCTCTCTCTCTCTCCCTTTTCCTCTCTCTATCTCTTTATATATACATATGTATGCTCGTTAAGGGATAAAAAGATGGGTCGAGCTGTTTAGCCTCGGTTACCCGGCGCGCCTGCTGCGCGGAATCGTCGCCGGGCTCGTGTACCCGGCTTATTATCCTCTTTTCGAGGGCTCGCGGAGCCGGCGACGCGCGCGAGCCGACGCCGCGTCGAACTCGCGCCCGTCCTCCCGCAAATATTTGCCACAATCTGCCGAGACGATTCGTGGACTCAGCCGCTCGCGCGCCTCGTTCTCGCGGCTCGTCGCGCAACCGGAGATTCCGAAAGAGACTGCCGCCGCAGTGTACACGCTCGGCAATCACCCCCGGACTCGCCGCCTCATCATCCCCCGCGGGACCCACTTCCGCGCGTCACTCTCGGGGCTTTGTCGCCGACGCCGCCGGACTGTTTGCCGTGCCCACCGCGCCGGAAAGCAAGCTTTGGCGGGGGCGACCGCGCGAGAAATTGAAGGTCGCCGGCCGTAAGTAACGCGGGCTTTCTTTCCGACCCGCGCTTTCCCTGATTAGCCCCCCGCCATTCTGCGCTCGACTCTGAGCCGCGAGCGCTATGCAGCCCGCGTTAAGCGTGCCGCCGCGCTAATTTTACCTAGGTAATTAGAGGCGTTCGCTGCTCTATTTTTGTTCAGTTTCGTTGCGCTTTTTTTTTCTTTTTTGTTGAGTCGGGCGGTTATTATAGAACTTAAGCGCGTTTTCGTCGCAGCTGTTGTTTCGAGGAGTACAGCAATGTCTCCCTAATTGGCGCTCGGATTGTCCACAGAAATGGACAATTTGGGGAGAGGAGACACGATTTTTCGAGCCCTGCAGCTCGTTTTTATAGTTGTTGACAACTCGTAACTATGAGAACGAACCGCAAGGCTCGAATAATCGTATCTCATCTCTTCCCGAATCGTCCACTTTTGTGGAAGATCTGAGCGTCAATTAGAGAGACATTACTGTAATAGGCGTTCAGTGTCAATCGGCCACTTTTTCTGTTATCAGTAGGTGCAACGTTTGACTCGAAGTTATGGGAAAGCATTTTGAGACATTGTACAACAATTTTTTGTTTTTGTACGAATTGTCAACAATTATAAAAACCTCAAGCAATTTGAAAAAGCCGCAAGGCTCGAATCATCGTATCTCCTCTCTTCCCGAATTGTCCATTTTTGTGGACAATCTGAGCGTCAATTAGGGAGGCTTTACTGTATAGTAATGTCTATAGTAATGGACAATTCGGGAAGAGGAGATACGATTATTCGAGCCTCGCGACTCGTTTTTATGGTTACCGATTTTCAACAATTATAAAAAACGAGCCGCAAAGCTCGAATAATCGTATCTCCGCTTCCCGAATTGTCCACCTTTTCTGCACAATCTCAGCTTTAATTAGGGAGACGTTACTGTGATACGAAACCGCGGGAATTTTTGTAAATTGTAAACCATGTTGCTCGTAGAAAAATGACTCGACTTTGAAGGCATCGTTCATGTCGGATTCCAAATGTGTTTCCGTAGAATTTTTTAGGCACTGTTAGACTCGAATTAAAGCTTGAAATGCCCGATTCGAATTGGGGTAATTTCGATGTTCAAATATTTACGGTATCGTCTGGAAAGAGATCAAAAAGTCTCGACCGATTGCTCGGAGACAAATGACTCGATTATAAAGTTACGCTTCATGTCGTATTTAAGCCACTTTCCCGTAGGAATTTCTGAACCCAATTGAGCTTAAATTAAAGCTCGAAGGGTCCGCTTTAACGTAGGGCAATCTTGAATCAAAGATCTCTACGATATCGTTGCGAAATATCGAGAAAACCTTACCGATAGCCCAGATGAACACGATCGAATTTCGAGAAGAGTTACCTCGAAACCGATTTTAAAATACATTTCGCTGCATATCTTTGAACTTTCCGTGGGTTCGATTAAAGAGCAATAAACTCGCTGCGCGGCGCTGTTGTTATCGATACTCGTCTCGGAGAAGTTAAATATAACAGCGGTTTGCGGTTCGATCGCGAACGATCCGGTTCCTCGAATAATCGCGCGCGCCGATAAATAAACAGTTCGCGGAATGAATGGACCACCGGTGCATCGTTTCGGTCGGTCTATTCGGTTTCGGTCGTTCGCGGCGCGGAATCGGATTCCGCGCTTCTGATTTACCGCGTAACATTATTACAATCTCGCTATTCATGCACGTAACAACCGGCTTCATTAAAATAACCCGTGCCGCGCTTTCGTATCGATCGGATGCGAAGCGAGAGGCGGCCGCGAGCGAAGCGGACAGATCGAAGCGCGAGCCGAAAATAACGAACCGAGCGGAGAAGTATCGACGCGGAACCGGAGGCGAGAACGGAAGTGGATTAAAACTGTTCGCCGCAAATGCAAAGCGCCGATGGGTACCAGGGTTGCTGCGGGAGTTTCCGCGAAAGCTGCTTTCACGACGGAAAAACGGGAGCAGTTTTGCTCCCGTCGTCGTCGTCGTCGTCGACGTCGATGTCGCCACCCTCCTCGCCGCGCCGGGGCCGCTTTGTAACAACTTTTCGCGCTTTTAACCATTTAAGGCCTCGCCGTTTCTCGCCGCTTTTCTACCGCCGGTTCTCGCCCCTGACGGCTCTGAAAATATTGGCTTATCTTATTCAACGTCGACGGCGACCTCCTCTGTGTCTATTCGAAGATCGTCCCGCCGACGCTAATGCCGTCGGACCGCTCGCACGCTCCTACCGTGAATCGCGCGCGCGCTCCCATCTCGCGCGAATATTCCGCGCGAGACAAGCTGAATCGAAAATGCTGCCGGGTTATTTTCGATGCGCCGTCATGGAAAGAACACACCGGGACGCTCCGTCGCTCTCCGAATTGCAAATCCGACGTGTTGGTCCCGCGATTTCGTATGCTTCGTCGGGTCAGATTTTATCGTTTCATTCGCGGACCGTTTACGAGCGTCGCGACGTCGTCGTGTTCAGTCGTCGCGGGAACCGCGTCGACGTCTTTCAACACACGGATGATCGTATCAAAATTGGTCCAAGCGAGTCGCATATTCGTCGAGATGCCGGACTAAAATTAGAGATAACCGAGATGTTAGGACCAAGCTGAGAAACCATTTGTTCAACATCGTTCGAGCCAATTTCAATTTGTGCAAAATCTTTCTCGCTCGTTGATCTAGTTAGCTCGGTCTAGCTTTGACGAAAATAATTCAAGTCGTTCGGTACAATTTTTAAACGGTTATCCCGTTTGCAAACGAACAGGTTTTCGTCGACGAGCATGCCGCGATAAGCCGCGGCGACCGAGCCGCAATTATCGCGGCGTGCACAATGTTGCGAGAGCGAGTCGCGATCAAAGAGTTAATACCGAGATTATTGTACGAAAGAAAGATTCCCGGGCTGCCTCTAGAAACGCCGCGTTCGTTAGAGAATCCGTTAATGGGCTGGATAAAGCGCTGACTGTTCGCAAAAACCCGCGAACTCCTCGTAGATCACGGCGCGAAGTTCCAACTCGCCGCCTAATTCCGCGGGCCATTCTGCTCTATGTCCCGTAGTTGCCGCGGATTTACGATACCGCGATTGTTATTAACACTTTATCGTCCGGTCGTGGTTGAGGCTGCCACTCAGTAAGGACTGCTTAGTCGCGCGCGCATTTGCTCCCAGTACCGGCTAAATTTTCGCTATTCATTGTGTTGTGCTTATTCCTTTAAAAATAATAATAAATAATAATATAATTATTATAATTATAATTCATAAGAATATGGGCAGGTCAGCATACAGGAGGTCAGCTACTAACAAAACAGTAAAGAAGCGAAAACCGTCGATAGCTAAAAGTCGATTAATAGGCTATCGGTCGATAAGCATTGGCAATCGAAAAGCCGATAAATAGGCTAGCGGTCGATAAAGTGTTAAGACCCGGGACAAACCCTCCGGAACCGGTTCCGAATCAGAAGCTCGTCCCTTCGGCGAATCGAATCGCCGGGCCAAGAGAGACGTACCGAGAAACAGTGTGCACCGCAATCCCTGGAAAATATCCGGGAAAGTCACGTTCGTATCGTAAAAACAGAGCTGAAACCTGTATCATCTGTGTATCTCGTCCGGAAAACGGAAGACGCGTGCACGTTTTTTTTACGCGCCGTGTCGTTCGCCGATGATCGAACATTATTCGTTCGTCGTGTCAGCCGTCCCGGTTAGTGCAATAATTGATAGATCGCGCGTCGAATCTGCTTCGTTCTATACTTTCTCCGAGTACGGAAAATTCTCCCCAATTTTCCGTCGGCTTCTAAACAAAAATGGACGATATCTCGCGGCTCGTTTTTACAGTTGCCGATTGTCGACGATTGTAAAAACGAGGTGCAAGGCTCGAATAATAAATCGAATAAATCTCCTGAAGGTGAACTAGGGAGAATTTCCTGTAATTAGAAGCCTGTTCTAATTAACGCTTTATTTCCTTATCAATTAGGTCAAGAAACACCTTTGAAAATGATACACTTTCAGAATATTTTCTAGATTCAATCGTTTCTGCGCGATTAATTCTTCAAATTCGTCTACGATGATTATCTCAAATTCATGTGGAAAATGAGTACGCAAAAGACCGGAGAAAACTAGCGTCAAGCTTGAAAATAAATCGAAAGTTAGTTCAGCACGTTTAACGTTAATCGTAGGAACGACAAGACTGAATTCATTCAGACTTTCTACCACTTTGATCGCTATGCAAGCTCGATCGAAGGAACTTATTCGATCGTTTCTTCGAAAGAAAACAAAGACAGAATCTTCCGAGTTTCTACAATTTAAAAATTACCAGACGTACGTCCGTTCATTTCGATCGGCACGATGGGATTCAGTATCGAAAACGTGTATCATGCTGTTAAAACGAACGCTAAAACGCGTTTCAGGGTCGCGGGATCTTTTATGATCGCGGCAGAATAAATTCTGACAGTCGAGCCTTGAAAATGCGAACGCTCGGAAAAAACCCTTCTTCTGGGGATCTGGAAGAACCGCGAAAGAAAGGTTGTAATTTGAATGGTGTAATTAGGCCGCGGATCGGGAGAGATAGACCGACCAGCCGTGCATTTCGCAGGCCGACTGCACTTATAGGGGATATAATTCCTTGGGATTCGACGCTCTTTTATTCGGCCGGCCGCGGATCGGTCCGGTGATTAAATTATAACGAACGCGGCGTGCGCGCGGACGGAATAATTGCGGGTCGCCGTTCGATGTGATACAGAGGAACAATGCTCGCGAGTACTTTTATGCGGTGCAGCCGCGCCGCCGCTCGCCGACAAAAGCGGTGGAACGACGGCCGCGCGCACCCGGCGCGGCGTCCCCTGTCAATTACATCGATAAAAAAAGCTTCCGATCGAAAAGCGGCAGCGAGCGGGGTCATCGTTCTACGGTATCAATCCCGGTCAAATTAAACTAATTGATTCGTTAAATTAATAAACACCGCGGGCATGGCACAACCTAGTGCCCTCCAGCAGACCCGGCGACGAGGCTCGCAACTCTTTTAAATTAATTGGGCGCGCTTGAGACGGAGGCCCGTGCAAACAGAACGACGCGTATCTCCTTCTCGGCGACTGTGTGCGTAATTTTATGTCTCTCCTTCTTTCGCGGAAAGAAGACGAACGCGTGGCTAGCCGTCGAATTGTGCGCGATTACTGTTTAACCCAATCTGGAAATGGGAGGTTCCTGAGATCATTTGAAGCAACTTTTTCCTTTGCGAAAATGTTCTCCGAGGCCTCGTTTACGAGTTATTAACGAAAAACACTGACCAATAAGAGGCGAGCTCGGCTGGCGCGCGGCGGCCCAGCCAACGAGTGCACGGAGCCCAGTTCCGCTCATTGACTCGGCCCTCTTGCGCCGAATGATCTCGCCTCTGATTGGTCACTGTTTTTCGTTAATAACTCGTAAACGAAGCCGCGGATCGCATTTTCGCTAAGGAAAAAGTTGCTTCAAATCACCTCAGGAATCCCCTACTTTCGGATTGCGAGTCATTTTTGGGACACCCAGTATATGCGGCATCGAAATGAAGTGTATACAGAAGACGCAAACGTGTAATTTGTAGCAAAATTGATGAAAGAACGGATTCGCGGTACGAGCGCAAAGATTGCGATGTTGGCCTTTGTATAGATCTTTGCTTTCAAATATATCACATAAAATTATATTATTAGTTTTTACATATTATTATCTTTTAATAATTTCCGTCTCGTTATTAATTATATCAAACATTTGATCGTTAGGCTTTGTATTATAATTATATAAATACCTATGTTACCTATAATTTTGTAAGTTTTTATAAATGAAAAATGTAAATATACTTGTTACATTGGAGCAGCGATTGTTTTATTCGGCACAGTTATTATTTAAGATTTGGAACAACATATATACAGAAACCACGCGCACTGGGCATATTTCTGGAGCGAGTTTCCGTTCAGTGACGGTACTTCGGCGGATGAAGCTGCCGTAGCGAAAGGGTTAAAATTCGCAGTTCAGATATTTCTCACCGATGTAGAGAGAGAGAGAGAGAGGGAGAGAGAGCGGTTCTCGTTGTGTACAGAGTGGTCGACTGCGTTTGCTAAACGGTTGAATCACCGCGTAAATATCAAGCGTTTCCGCAGTCGCGTGGAACATTTTTCTGGAATATTTTCCATTTATTTCCGCGGCGATCGCCGCGTTCCGCTTCCGACGGCGCCGACACCAAGAATCGTCCACGTCGCCGCGGAACAAATCTTCTCGTCGGTTCTCGGATAGTTTCATCGTTCGCGAATTCGCTCGCAATCGTCGAGGAAGGCAGCGCGTCGCGAAATACTACGCCGAGCGTGAACCGCGCGAAATCGCGAAAGTTGGTTGGTTCGGCGTCGAGAGTTGGACCGGATCGATCGATCGGCCCGGCGAGGATTCGAGTCGGCGGCGATTGGGAAAAAATCGGCTCGGTGTCGCTGTCAGCCGGAATTTCATCGCCGAATTTCGGGGGATCAATCCGTCGCGGGACGGTGTTCCGATCGAGGACGGGCTGTGTTTGCCCGTCGATTTATCGCGCACAGTTAATGCATCGAATAAACGGGAAGGCGGGGGAGGCAGAGTTCGACTGTCATCGGGCTGTTCCGCAAGCGCGTTTAATAGCCGAGCGGAACGCGCGCGGGGCGGCCTGCTGCTGCTGCAGCCCGCCTGCCTCCGACGGCTAATTTCCAAGCGTAGTCGCGACAACTTGTCCGGGCCTGTATGTCCGGCGCGTTTGATTTTGCGATCGGGCCACGGCATTCCCCGTGCCACGCGAACCAAAGCCAATAACATTCCATCGAGACACCGGGCGGTACGCGAGGGAGAGGCGCGGAGTGTCGGCCTGCTCCCGGTACCGGGGTATCGCAAGGGAAAATGTTTATCGATCCCGGACGAAAACATTGCCCAGGTTGTGCATCCTCTCGCAGCGGATAACCACCCTCTGCCCGACCAACAATTGAAGAATCCTCCACGTTCGTCAAGAATTTAATTATTGCGGAACGAGCCGGCCCGGATAAGGTCGGCGGCCACGCTTCTCAACCCTGTGCAAGCCTGCCGCAATTCCCCCCGGGGCTGCTCGTGGCTCCGTGAAATGGTGTTCCGAAGGAATTTCGCCGACTGATAAAAAGGCTGGACGCACGGACCCGAGAAATCAGCCCCGCGACAACTGTCCCTCACTCGCCGGCCCTCAAAATCCTCCGAAACGGTCCTCTCTCTCTCTCTCTCTCTCTCTCTCTCTCTCTCTCTCGTTCTCTCTCTCTTTCTCTCTCTCTCTCTCTTTCTCGAGACGAGAAATTCGGTAGGGTTGGATCTCAGCTATGTTCGCCGACGGCGACGAAAAACCGCGAACCCTTAGTCAAAGTTACCTACCGCTGTAGCTCCGAAGAGAATTATTACTGCTGGCTAAAAAAAACTCGAGGATATTCTTCAAATGTTACTCAACAAGCCTGCAAAATTTGGGATCGCAGCATCGAGCGCAATTAAATATAAATTGAGAGGGATTTCGCTGTTATCTGAAACGCTTATTTCGAATAACGATTTCGAATAATTCTAAAGTAAAATAACGCATTAATTATGATAATGTTCCATATATAGTTATATCGGGAGTGGTCGCAGACCATGAAAATAATTATAGAATAAAATATTAATAGTTATATAATAATACATTTAATAATTATATAATAATTATTATAATAATCATGTAATAATAATTATAATAATTATCATAATCATGTAATAATCATATAATAATGATTATAATAATTATAATAACCATATAATAATGATTATAAAAATTATAATAATCATATAATAACTGTAATAATTACAACAACTCAAACAACGTCGTTTCAAACGTACCTAGATCTGTCACAGCCGCAAAAGGAATCATCGGCCCCAGTGAAATATAATTTGAACGTCGTGAAAATGACATAATATACGTCCAGCACGAGAGCGAACAACGCGAAGAGATCGTTGGTTAATCTTCGTTCGAAGCGATAAAAAGCGGGTCCGTCGAAGGAATGCTGTCCGGTCCGCGGATAAACTGCTTGCACCGGCTGCGAGCAGCGGGCCCCGACTTTGCATAATTCCCGAGCGATCGGTGTGCCGGAAACACACGCTGTGGCCGGTACGACCGATGCTCGCGTTCCCGCGGTTGCCTTGTAAAAACGGCCCGGCTACAATCGAGATTGTCGCGATTACGGCGGTTGGCCGGGATCCTCGGGACGACGCGGCACCGAACAGAAGACGTGCCTCTGCCCCACGGCTAATTTATAGCGTCGATTGACCTCGTTTCCGGTCACCAGCCGCAGATCGGCCGAGCACACGACCGCGCGCACCGGCCGCTGTTGATCAGCGCCCGCTCCGGTTCGGGCCGCCTCCCGACAACAGGCCGGCGGCCCGACCGAAACCAGTCCCAGGCTATCCGCAGCATCGACTTCCCTCACCGCGTTGACTTTCGGTCACAGGAACACGCCGAACACGCGATAGCCTCGCCGAAATAACCCGCCGTATATCAGCCGCGGCCGGGTCGTATCCGAGGATTCTGGCCAAGCATCCGGAGCCGATATCCGCTGGCGGATATCTCTTGATAGAACAGAGCAGTCCCAGTTACCGTCAAGACGCGCGTTATTTATACCCGTAACCCCCTTTTCGCGAATCACCGAAAAATCTCCGATGATCTCGCTCTCGCCGAAATAGCTCGCCTGCCGCACCGCATTTGTCGGCCTGTCGAACCTGGCGCAGTAATTTCGCGCAGAAACGTTCGGAGATCGCGATTGGAACCGGCAGATCCGAGAATAACTAAGTCGAAGCGATGTGCTTGCGCGGCTCGTTTTTATGGAAAGTCGGCGCAGTGTTGGCAAGAAATGGTGTACATTAACCCTTTGCACTCGAATGGCGACTCCGAGGAGCAGTTAAACATTGTGTCGGGTCTCAAAATAATTTTATTGATTTATATTTGATTTATTGTTTATTATTGATTTATTGTTTATATTCGAAGAGTTGTTTATATGTGAAAAGCGTAACTATTTCATGCGCTAGGTCGTATAAAATGGAAAAATGTGGGTCGGAGAAACTATTTTAAATTTTGCTTTGCACTCGAGTGGCGAGGAGTAGTTAAAAATTTTTGTGTCGCGTCTCAAAATAATTGTATTGATTTATATTTGATTTTT
Source organism: Megalopta genalis (assembly GCF_051020955.1). NCBI lineage: Eukaryota > Metazoa > Arthropoda > Insecta > Hymenoptera > Halictidae > Megalopta > Megalopta genalis. Next base: position 31,123,141 of record NC_135013.1, on the reverse strand, counting down.
TGTTTATATTTGAAGGGCTGTTATAACCTGAAAAGCGTAGCTATTTCATGCGCTAGGTCGTGTAAAATGGAAAACCGTGGGTCGAAGAAACTATTTTAAATTTTGCGTTAATTCTCGGCTTCGAGTGCAAACGGTTAATATGAATACATAGTAATGCTAGAATAAGAACGATGACTTAATTAAAATCGGAGAACCAAACTGACCATTTTGTCCTCTGGGAATTCGCGTCGCGTGCCGCATCGCACGCAATAAATTACATAGACATAGGACTAGCACAGCGAAATTTAGAGCAATCCGAAGTATGGCATTTCCGGGAGAAATTAGGACTAGTACGGCGAAATTTAGAGCAACCCGAGGTATGGCATTTCCGGGAGAAATTAGGACTAGTACGGCGAAATTTAGAGCAACCCGAGGTATGGCATTTCCGGGAGAAATTAGGACTAGTACGGCGAAATTTAGAGCAATCCAAAGTATGGCATTTCCGAGAGAAATTAGGACTAGTACGGCGAAATTTAGAGCAACCCGAAGTATGGCATTTCCGGGAGAAATTAGGACTAGCACAACGAAATTTAGAGCAACCCGAGGTATGGCATTTCCGGGAGAAATTAGGACTAATACGGCGAAATTTAGAGCAACCCGAAGTATGGCATTTCCGGGAGAAATTAGGACTAGTACGGCGAAATTTAGAGCAACCCGAAGTATGGCATTTCCGGGAGAAATTAGGACTAGCACAACGAAATTTAGAGCAACCCGAGGTATGGCATTTCCGGGAGAAATTAGGACTAGTACGGCGAAATTTAGGGCAATCCAAAGTATGGCATTTCCGAGAGAAATTAGGACTAGTACGGCGAAATTTAGAGCAACCCGAAGTATGGCATTTCCGGGAGAAATTACTGTAGTTCGATCTGCCTTAAAAAGTACTGTACTTCGATCCTGTGCGCCGATGTCGTCCCAAATTCTTTTGGGACTACAGTAATGTCTCTCTAATTGTCGCCAAAATTGTGCAGAAAAATAGACACTTTGAGAAGAGGAGATGCGATTATTCGAGGCTTGCGGCTCGTTTTTATGATTGTTGACAATCGGCAACTATAAAAACTAACTGCAAGGCTCGAATAATCGTATCTCCTCTTCCGAAAATGTCCATTTTTGTGCGTCAGTAAGGGAGACATTGCTGTACACTGTCAGTCCAAAAGGACTGGCGCCGCGTCTAACGTCTTGAGGACGGCAATTCGGTAAAGGCCCCGGCATTCCAGTACCCAGTATCGTGTCCTCCGGATGTTACCGGTTGCTCGATGGCTTCCGCGAATAGCAGTGGTCACGCCGGTTCCTAACGGCAATCATCTGTTCCCGTACTGCGGTCGCTTGCCAAACTGAATCGGTATTTCGATAAGCATTTGTCCGTGCAATTTCGGGAACGGAGAGCGAGCTTTTCGTCTTATCGGTGCTCTCATAACGCGAACTTCTCCTTCCGCGGTTATCGATCGATCATACCGGAAATTTTCGTTGCCCGGGCACGATTACCGATCGCGAAACTCCGCGAGCCAGCGTCCGCGAAACTCAGCGAGCCAGCGTCCGCGTTTCTCATTGGTCGATTTGCTTAAAAATCTTGCATTCGAAATTTCGAATCCGATTCTGACGAACTAGGTCAATTGCTGTGTCTTTGGTTTCCTTTCGCGCATAATTGACGTCATATTTGTCGAATAAGATGTGCAAATTTTTGTGTTCTTTTATTTCGTTCATTTTCGAATAAAAATATTTGATGTGTCCTTGTTCGATAAATGTAACGTTAATTACTAGCTGAAAATGACATAAAGGCAGAGCGATTGGCCGCAGCATAGCAACCGGCTTCGCTACCCTAGAACGTCGAAACTTCGCTACAGAGTACAGTAATGTCTCCCTAACTGACGCTCAGATTCTGCACAAAAATGGACAATTTGGGAAGAGGAGATACGATTATTTGAGCCCTGCAGCTCGTTCTTATAGTTGTTGACAATTAGTAACTATAAAAACGAACCGCAAGGCTCGAATAATCATATCTCCTCTTCCCAAATTGTTCATTCTTGTGGACAATCTGAGCGTCAATTAGAGAGACATTACTGTACTTCTTTTGGGACGGCGTCAGCGCACAGGACCGAACTACAGTAATTTTTTAATGCAGATCAAACTACAGTAATTTCTCCCGAAAATGCCATATTTCGGGTTGCTGCGAATTTCCCTGTGCCAGTCCTACGCCTATATTAGGGAGACATTACTGTACAGTAATGTCTCTCTAATTGATGCTCAGATTGTCCACAAAAATGGTCAATTTGGGAAGTGGAGATACGATTATTCGAGCCTTGCATAACCTTCACATCACCTTGACAATTCATAACTATAAGAAACAAAATGTCAAGGCGAGAATATTCGTATCTCCTGTTCCCAAATTGTCCATTTTTCTGCACAATCTAAGCGTCAATTAGAGAGACGTTAGTGAACTTTTGTTTTGGCGAAAGGTCTGCCAGCGCAACATTAATTAGATTCCACGAACCGGGGTAGCTCCCCTTTCTTCAATTTCGGCCGAACAAATTCCCGCGAATCGACGGGCCCTCGGTTCGGCCAGCTGACTATCGCACCTGCTCCTCCGGAAACAAGTTGGCGAACTTGGCAAGCGATCGCGTGGACGCTCGTCACACGCGCGCGCCATACGGCGAATTACAGCGTCGATGACATGATTCACGGTATCCGGGACCGCGACGTTCGCGTTGCATCCCTTATCCGTCCTCGAGCACCCCGTCGGCGGCCAAGAGCGGCGTCTAATATCGTGGATTTTTTGGCTTTCCGGGACGGAACGCAATTTCAGCGGCATTGTTCGCCTTCCTGCCGGAGGCCGGTCTCCCGCGTCCTCCTCTCTGCCCGGCATCAGCGTCGGAACTTTAAACAGCCATCTCGTCGGCAGTGGGCAGCGTTTCAAACAACTTTTTTTTCCCCCCGTCGAACGAAACAAGCGCCTCGGAGCCCGCGTTCCGGTCGCTTTGAATATTTTTTTCCCCTCTCCCGTGGTTTTGCGCCGCGCTCTAACATCTGCGTCCGCCGCCTTTCTATTCGCGGCGCTGTAATTATACGGCGTCCGTCGAGGGCAACTTGCCCAACGGGTCGCGCCGATAGAATTTTTTGATCTCCTCGACGTCGGAGACTCTTCCGCCGAGTCCGCCGAATCGATTTTGCCCGGCAGAAAGCCGATCACCGGGAACCTCTGATCAACAACCCCCTCCGCGTCCCCCTGCCAGACCCGTGGCAATTATTCGCCGAAGCCGGTTATCACTTTCTTCGAACGATCGGAACGTTTTCGGGACTCCGGTTCTCGCTAATCTTGCGAAACGATTTTCGACAGTCGGAAATTATTGATTCAGGCGCGGCCAGAGATGGATAATACCTTTTTTCAGGGAGAAAATATTTTAAATGCCGATTTAGATGATAAATGATAGGTAAATCCTCGCAATTCAAATAAAATGAAAGTTAAAGCTGAAGCATGAAAATGAATATTTTATTTTGATAAATAATACATAAATACATAAAACAAGATATTTTTTATTAGAATAAATAGCATTTTAATAATTAGAATAAATAGCATTTGATTAGAAATAAAATGCTATTTTAAATACTGTTTTATTTAACTAACCCTTCGTACGGCGCGAGCAAGAATAGCAAGTTCCATTATAAACGCGAGTTTCGTTTGAATATATTACTCGACGCGACGTGACCATCGATAATCTAAATTCATAGTTACTGTAATACGTTCGATCGAATGAAATTATACTAAAATGTTTAGAATTGCGAAAGAATTCAAATACCATTCACTATGACAAATTTTCACTTTGAAGTTCCAGTTTCGATAACTATTTCGACCTTTTGAGAATTTTTCCGAGTGTAGCAAGTTCCATTATAAACTTCCATTATTTCTTACAAGTTTATTACTTACTGCAAGTTCCATTATTACTTACTGCAATACATTCGACCAAATGAAATTATACTAAAATGTTTAGAATTGCGAAAGAATTCAAATACCATTCACTATGACAAATTTTCACTTTGAAGTTCCAGTTTCGATAACTATTTCGACCTTTTGAGAATTTTTCCGAGTGTAGCAAGTTCCATTATAAACTTCCATTATTTCTTACAAGTTTATTACTTACTGTAATACATTCGACCAAATGAAATTATACTAAAATGCTTAGAATTGCGAAAGAATTCAGATACCATTCACTATGACAAATTTTTACTTTACAGTTCCAGTTTTGATAACTATTTCGACCTTTTGAGAATTTTTCCGAGTGTAGCAAGTTCCATTATAAACTTCCATTATTTCTTACAAGTTTATTACTTACTGCAAGTTCCATTATTACTTACTGCAATACACATTCGACCAAATGAAATTATACTAAAATGTTTAGAATTGCGAAAGAATTCAGATACCATTCACTATGACAAATCTTTACTTTAAAGTTCCAGTTTTGATAACTATTTCGACCTTTTGAGAATTTTTCCGATCGATTTCCCGCATTTAGCGTATCAATGGAGCCCTCGGTATGCTTCTTGTTCACGGGAAACGTATTCGAGCAACGATTTAACGAGGAGGACGGATTGATAGCTATGTAAATTGCGGCGGTGTAATCTGCGGATCTGCGTGTCCGGTACGTTTATCAACCGCATCCGTTCCAAGACGTTCCACGGCCGCGGGACGAAGCGATTTTCATCCCCTGCGAGACCATAATTTCTCCGTTCCGGGAAAAACTAATGGGTCCCCCGGCGTCCTCCTCCGTCTCCTGCAGCGCGGCGGCTCCTCCGGCCCCGGCGAAACAGAGCACAAAACGATCGCTATCGAGGTTAGAACAACTTTGCATTACAGATCGATGCAACGAGTATACCCCTCGCAGTTCGCCTCGCCGTATAATATCACCCTGTGCAATCGATAACGCCGTTTTCGGACGCTTTGCGACGACCCGGATTTTCGGACTCCGCTTGTTAGCGACGTCCGCAATTATTCATCGACGCGGAGCCCGAATAAAGGTGGACAGAAATTACGAGCTTGGGGACACGCGACGAAAAACCAAAAGAAGGATAATTCGGAACGAAATTCTGCACAGATCAGCGGACGAGCGGGAGCACTCGGGAAATCGTACAATTTCTATGGAATTCTAGGGACCGTTGACACGTGAAAGCGCTCTTCGCACGGAATCCGCGGTTCCGCGAGAATTCCGTAGAAATCGTGCGCAATCTGAAAATTCGCCGTCTATCGATGAACGGCGAAGAGCGTCTCGAGTCTCTGCAAGAGTTCCATGCAGGAGAATTCGTGCATGCAGATCCGGACCGAGTCCGAGCGAAGATGCTCCGAAAATTCTATAAGAATTCGCCGGAGGATCCGCAGCCCATCGACGAGCGATTGCCCTCGGAGGGAATCAGGCCGGGGCTTTTTATCGACCAGTCGTCTAGAACGTCCATCTCCCGGGGATTAGCGCAGACTAACGTGGAGGCAACGTTGATTTTCGGAGTGGAAAGGCGGGAGGTGAGTGGGAAGAGATAGAAGAAGAGAGATCTCGAGGGCGTTTTACGAGGCGAATTTCGCGATACTTCGGAGCCGCAAAAATGCCACGGCCGAGACAGCGGCTTAACGGCATCTGGGGCCTCGGAACACGCCACGGAACACCGCCTTTACCCACCTCACCACCACCACCACCACCACCTGTCAGTCTAATATATTTCCCCTCGACTCGTGGCCCGGTGCAACAAGGGCCGGCGTTATCGGGCCGCATCCGGTGATGAATCGCGCCAGTCCACGAACCCCTTTCTGCACGGGAAATCGAAGATCGCGTATTAAATTATCCAGGTAATTGACCACGGAACCGCCGCCGATGCCGTGGTACCTTGTATAAGAATAAAGGGGGCGGGCGAATCGGTCGAATTCTGCCCGGAGAGAGTTAGTTGTTTCGCCGGGCCTCTCGTTCCCCTGCACTGGCTGATCGATTGCGAGCCGAGTGCACGCTCCCGAGACCGGGAAAGGTTCGTTGCTATCTGCTGCGCAAACTTTGCAAGACGCCGATGAATATTTCAGGCGAAAAGCACTACAATCTACTCCTCGGCGACTCACGCGACCCGCCAAACGCCGTACCGGACGCTCGAGAGAGCGCAGGCGGAACTGTTTCCACCCTCGTCGCGGCCCGTGTTCCGCCCGGGGAAACGCGACCGAGCGCGACGCTACGGAGGTAACCGAAAAGCGATTTGCGGCTGACTGGTTCGTTAGGGTCGCTGCTACACGGTTTTCGTGAATGCTATTCACGGCCCCGTGACCGAATCGATGGTACGTAGTTTTCGTGGGATTCTTTCGTGGCGCTTTATTTGCCGGGAGCGAAATGTGTACTTTCGTTGCCGCAATTTTATGGATTTTTATAAAATTAGCATAATTGTTGTGATCGAATTGAAATTAAAGGTTGTATGTACTTATTGGTGCATAAGAAGTTATCTTCGAAGATGCTAGATAGAGTTGTGAGAATGATCATATAAACAGGTTTTAGTTGTACAGTTGTTGAAATAGTCGTAAATATCGTGAATTATGTGGCTGCTAAAATGATTATAAATAGACTGGGGATCGTTGTGTAAAATAAAATGTATTAATCTGAATAATTTGATGGATTATGGACGAGGTTATTTTGTAGCTTTTCAACGATTGTTTAAGATATTCTTAATTGTTGAGAGAACTATTCCAGATAATATTAATAATAACAATAATATATTTACGTATACACACACATATATCTGCACATATGCATGCATATACAGGGCGACTCTTTGTAGCAAAAGCGACATGAAAGCAAATGACACGAGTGAATTATAAAAAATTTAGAAGAATACAGAAGGAATAATAATATAATATATAAGATCTAAATATAAATACAAATACAAGGAAAAGATAACAACAATAGTGGAAATAAGGACAGATATAAAAAAAATGTGGAGAGAAAGAAAAATAGAAGAAGTAAAGAAAAGGAGGGTGAAGAGGGCAGCTAAGGAGAAAATACAGGAAATAAGGACAGATATAAAAAAAAATGTGTAGAAAAAGAAAAATAGAAGAAGTAAAGAAAAGGAGGGTGAAGAGGGCAGCTAAGAAGAAAATACAGGATAGATTGTGAAATCCTCCCCTCCAAAATTTTCTTCGACAAGCGTCGTCGCATCTTCAGCTTCGCGTTCCGGCTACTTCCACGTCGCCCCAATCGTAAACAACGACTAAATATCCTGATTCTGACAGATACAATGACGTCATCATCCCCAAGTATCCCATCTTGCGCCCCGATTATTATCTGCAACTCCGCCATAATTCGCATCAAAGGACACGCCGCCGCCGCCGCCGCGCCACCGCGTGCACCGTTCGCCGAACCAAGCATAATCTTGTCGACGGAACATAATTCTATTCGCTGTCCCCGCCGGTGAATCATTAACTGACTTTCCCCGGGTGCAACCGGTAGAAACGGACTCGCGCGAGGGGTGGCTAACCGAGTCCGTTGGCCGTTATCTAGGAAATCCCAGGTGACGGAGAGTTCGGAGGGGTTCGGTTAGCCCTGTACGGTTTGCTGCGGGTTGGCTCTTTGACAGTAACCGAGCGCAATTTCGCATGGGACATTGCTGGCGTTCCCGTAGCCGGTTGCAACGCGGCTCGGCGCTGTGAACTGCGATATGCCCGTATGCCGACGGAAACGCGGCGCGATGCGACGCGACGCGTCGTTTCGCTGGAACCGGTGCATTCGGCGCGCTAACGAGCCGTGCAGCCTGCTGCACACGGATCCAGCGATGCACCGGGCGCGGGCCGGCTCGCAAGAAACACTGACTCGGCGCTGTCAGCAGGGATGATCGAGAGGGATTTCTGGCGGCGGGTCGGGTCGCAATGGATGACTGGCGGCCGCGGCGGAACGCTGCGGAAACGCGCAGGATGGCGCGGCCCAAACGACCGCCGCTGGGACACGCTGTCGACTGGAATTATGGGGTCGTAGGTCGGGCAACTGAGGAACGACTTTGTTTGCTCGGTTCCGGGGCACTCGCCGTTAATGGCCCGGCGGTGAACCGTGGGCCGCGCGAAGTGCCCGCGGGGCCGGAAATACGGACCGTCCTAATAAAACCGAAGGACCCGCGGACCGCGGGACGTGACACGCCGAAGAGGGATGGGGAGAGAACGGTTCCCGTTTCGTTTGTACACGGAGATAGAGCGTCGCCTATTTCGCTGGGGATATATGGAAAATACCGTTTCATGATATATGGGGAAGTGGCGGATCGATGGGCCGCGGGTCTCCTCGACGCGCAGTTTCGGTAATGGGATTGGAAGAGACCGTTTCATAGAGGTTCCTGGCAGACGCGCAGAACGGCGTTTCTATCGGCCGCGGATAGAAGGGGCCTAAGTAACGAACCGGCTAACGCGGACCCGATGTTGATTATCGTGTCATTTTGTGCGCGTTTCGTTTCCCGTCCCCCGCGCGGCTCGCCGTTGTTTACCGGCGTCGTCGTTATTCGTTTCGCTGGACGTCGCTGATCGCTCGAATATGCGTGCCTTTGAAATCGTCGGGCTTTGCGAACCGGCCAGAGAACGGAACGGTTCCGTTCCGTGGACGGAACGACGGGACGAATCGATGCGCGTTCTTCCGGGGCGGCTCGCGCGAGTCGTTGCGTCAGTCGCCGCGGGAACACCGGGAACGATTAACGCCGTCGCTGGATATTTCCCCGTTGGATATTTTTCGCGCGATCGGATCAATGTTTTCATTATTCCGCCGGTGAATAATGCAACGGGGTGAGAATACCGGAGTCACTTTCGAGGGCGCGCATGTGGAACGGGTGCGCTCGCCGCCCGACCAACTATTCTCTGCCTTGGAACCGGCGTTCGTCGCGCGAGCTTATTATTAGGCCACCGTATTATTCACGGGCGAATGTAAATTTTGATGAAATGATTTATGGAGCTGCTATATTTGCACTTTCTCGCCCCTGCCGGATGAACGTTCTTCGCGATTTCCGTCGCGGACGTTCCGCTGGATCAGCGGATTTCGCTGGATAATCGTCGATTTTTATGTGCTCGGTTTTTTAACCTATTTCTTCGAGATGGTCGTTGTTCGCATCCGGTTCAAATAGTTGACAGTTTGAATTGGTTATTAATGCGCTAGATTTGTTTATACTCGGTTTTTTAACCTATTTCTTTGAGATGGACGTTGTTCGCTTCCGATTCAAATAGTTGATAGTTTGAATTGGTTATTAATGCGCTGGATTTGTTTATGCGACGTTTATTCCATATTATTATATATATTATTATTTCTATTATTATATATATATTATTATTTCTATATTATTATTTCTATATTATTATTATTTATTATATATATTATTATTTCCAATTCGATCGAATTGATCCGAGTACAAGCTGAAGCCGTTCATCAACTGCCATACCAAAATCCGCGAAAGTTATAAAAAAAGATCTGATTTCGTCGTATAGGATTAGAAACATGATTCACAAAGATTCTGTTTACGATAGTCGATCGCATAATCTTCTCGCATTCTATAGATCGATATAGCGATATAGCATCAGTTAAGGAGACATTACTGAAAATAGCCAATGGTCGCTACTTTTTACGCGCGACGAGCATGTCACTGCCGTTTCTCCACGACGAGTATACTCGTCGAACACATCCAACTGATTAATAAACCTGCAACACGACGAGCTCATTATTCGAATATCAAATCGCAAAATAATTGTCCATTTTTCTACACAATCTGAGCGTCAGTTAGGGAGACATTGCTGTAAATAGCTAATGGTTGCTACTTTTTACGCGCGACGAGCATGTCACTGCCATTTCTCCACGACGAGTATACTCGTCGAACACATCCAACTGATCAATAAACCTGCAACACGACGAGCTCATTATTCGAATATCAAATCGCAAAATACCCCGAAAATCAGACCCGTTCGCGAAGCGCCCTCGTTCCTGTCAAACGCGTCGCGCGGCCTGCAGGGAAAGCGGATCGCGCGACACCGCGCCGTGCAAGATGATAACGAGGCGCGGATCGGATATCGGTTGATTAAAACAAAGGGCCGCGACGAGAGAGCGAGGTCCGGCTCCGGGCATCGATCTGCAACGGCTCGGCCGCTGCGTCGGATAATTAGAAACTGTTCCCGTCGCCCGGCATCGACGGACGGCCTCGCGAACGAGCCGTTCGCACGAGGGTTCTCGAATTTCGTCGCGCTAGAACGCGCCCGAAGCGCGGCACTGTATCGTTTACCGCGCGGCGACCCTGCTCTCGATAAATCGAGTGGCAAACCGAACGAACGGTGTCGCGTCTCGCCAACCCCGTCGGAACAAACAAACGAGACCAGCTGGCACTTGTCTCGATATTTCTCGGCTACGGTCGTCGCGCAAGTCTATGGAAACAGGGTGTTCCGCGAGGAAAGCGGGGCTCGTTTCGCTCGCGGGGGCGGTTTCGATATGGTCGTCGACGCGGAGGGCACCCGTCGGTCGCGCGTGCAAAACGGTCTCGGCAGTCTGGAGAAGCGAATCGATCGTCGACCGGAAAAGGAAACATCAAACGGAACGGGGTAGGCTATTCTCTCCCTCTCCCCCTCTCTCTTCCTCTCTCTTCGCGCGCACGCCTCTCTTTCTCCGGAGGTGACTCATGCATTATTTATTTCGACTTAATTAGCGGACGGGGCGGGGCGGCTTTCGCGGAGGACACGACAAGGGGTGGAGAGGTCGGTATCTCGCGTGCAGAAAAACCGGCGGGTCTCCATAAATACCGCGGCACGCCGGCTGCGTTATGCAAATCGGGGACAGAAATTGTAAATGAAATGTTATCCCGTAGCCGAAAACCGTGATTCCGTGCCGCGGCCGGGCCCCGGCCGCGGCGTTATCGATTCCGCAGGCGAGCGGAGATCGCGCGGCCAGCGTAAATCTCGCCTATAAATAGGCGCATAAAGTGCACGCGCGCCGCGGACGAACATTTGATACGCTTCATTTAAATTTCCACCGGGGGGAATATTAAGGTCGGGAGGGCACGGCGGTGCCCGCGACGATGAATCGCGGTCGGGTCGGTGATAAAATACGGCGCCGGACCGGGCCAATTAATGTCGCGCGAAATATCTAGGGAGGCGCGCCGGACACCGGAAGTGCGAGAACAAGCTCGAGTTAATAAATCGCTTCCCACCCCCTCCAATCTGCCCGTTTCGATCCCGATCTCCTTCTCGACGATAATACTTCTCCGCGAGGGCGAGCAGAGCGTAAATCACGACTGTCCGACTCGCCTAGGGTCCGCGGAGGGGCCGACAAAAAGCTCGAGCAACCGAAAATTCTCGCGAGCTGCGATCCACGAAGTCGGACGGAAGTTGGAGATCGCGAAAATTTGCGGCACTTTCGCGGTTCCGCTCTCTTGTCACGAAGGGGTGCGGCTCTTGGGAGCTCCGATACGCTCCGATCATCTCTGCACTGTGATCCGTATCCCCGAAAATGTCACCTTTGCTTTTCAGTTTACATTAAAATTCAGGTTAAATTTATTTTATTATTTTATCATCTTTATTTCCTTTCATTTTATTTAACCTGTGATCGTCGCCGAGTTCGGTAACCCGCGAAAGTATCGTGAAAAAAATTAGCTGTTTCCTTTTTATTGCGCTTTTAGAGTCCATAGAGAGTCGACTGTACGTGTCAAGAAATTAACCTTATATCGTAATAATTGGATTGAAAACGCGTGAAATTTATTGTACCGGAGTTTCGATCTTGTTAACACTAGATTTACGGAACCCGTGAAAATGGCGGGTCGCTAATTTTTTAATCCTTTGAACTCTCGAAGCCATTTTAACTGTAAATCTAAAATAATTTTTCCGACTTATAGTATTTCCTTTTTGTAGGACGAAGTGTATATTTTATGCACGTGAAATTGAGTTTTGTGACTCATATAATGCAGTTACACTTTTAATATAGATTTCTTAAATCTATGCTTTGATAATATATAAATCATCTTGGAACGTGATATAACAATTTCGGTGACGCCTCAGAGTCGCCACTCGAGTGCAAAGGGTTAAAATTTACGATTGTTCGTATCGTCAAGATACATTTAGGAGTTGTTTATTCAATTTATACTTGCGACAAATGTTACAATAACGCCTGTTCAAAATCAGGATAAAACAGCTGTTTTTTATGCGCTGTAAACTTAGCGTTAAACCTTTGCGCTATAGTAACGAGTTAGGCTCGCGGCGAAGATTTCATCTACAGTGTACTACGTAGTGTCATTCATTTCTTCCGAATCGAAGCAAATTTTGATACTTTTGTTATCGAAATCAAGGAATCAGAGTAAACGAGAACACGTAAAAAACAAAAATCGTCTCGATCCATCGGGGAAATAATTAGAGACGAAGAGGTGCTCGAAGAGACGACTCCAATTACGGTAATTTCTCTCAGAAATGTTGTTGAAACATTTTTCGGGCATCCTGTATAAAGAAAAGTAACTGCAACAAAGCCGACAGTGTTTTCCTTATTTCACGTAAAACGAGGCTCGAATGTCCCGTTTTCAAAGGGTCAAAATACCGTTGCCCTCTTTCAGACCTCGCGTGTCCGCGTCGGCAAGCTCGCTCTTTAACGCTGCCTAACAAGATCTAATCTAATTTGTACCGTCATCAACCCTTAGCGATCGGACGATTTTTCCGACACCAGCAAATCGAAGCAAATTTTCCCGAAATCGTGATTCTCTCCTGTACAAAGTTGAATCGACGAAAAGAAAAATCCTTGTAACGCTGCGAAATCTTGCAAGAATCGATAAATTAAAGATTCCGTGTCTTTATTTACGTATTACTTGCACGATTACCTCGAGGAATAATAATTTATCGTCGCCGCGTATCAGCGACGTCGTAGCGCGAATAGTCAAAATACAGTCGGACCTGTTTTTCTGCTGTCTTTCCTATGCGATTCGTTTTGCGCGATCTTTTTGCGCGCTGCACGAGTACGATGGAGCCCGTTTTCGTGCGGTAGATAGGGACCGCGGTAAAGAATCGCGTGAAAAAGACCGCAGAGAAAACAGGTTCGACTGCACATCACAGTCGGTGGAAGCGCGTCAATTTCGGAAAGGTAGCTCTGCCGGAAAGCCGACAGATTTTCCCGTGTTGCATGGAGAAGGATTCGAGAACGGGGGCGTTTTCCAAGGGGTTGAAATCCAGTCTCAAGCGAAGTAGTAATCCGCGAACCGCCGAAGGAGTCGGCCCCTCGCGGTCGAGCGAGCACAGCTTCGCGGACCTCCGGCGGGGGTCGAGAATTAGATTTAAGTCCGCGCTTTTTCGACTCGTTACGCGTCCTGCGGTTCTTTACTGCGGCTCGTTCGCTGTGAAACGAGCTTTCGACGTTCCATCCCATGTAGATCGAGGCCAGCGTAGACTTGGCATCGTGGAGAGAGCTCGCCTTTCAGCGGGCAGCGCTCGGTCAAAGATCGCCCGGAGGAAGCTGCGTTTCCACGATCCTGCGCGTCTTCTTACTCCCCGCTTGTTTTTGTCTCGTTTCCCCGGTTTTTACCGAGCCAAGCCGACGTCGAGGATATCCTCCGTAACGCCGGCGGAGAATAAAGAATGCTTTTCCAGCTTCGTCGCCGCCCTTTCCGACGGACATGCTTCACTTTTACGGCGGTCCGCGGTTTCGCGCGGACCGATTCCGCGTGTACAGCTGGCACGCGGACGGGATCGCGTGTTTACGTACGTACGTATTGCATTATTGAACCGAAACGACGCGAGCTTTTCGCTGCGATGCACGCGCGCCGTGCCAGCGAACCGCTTCGCCGCGACGAACGATCGATCCGACGCGCGATATCGATCCTCGTGCGAGCCGAACCGTAACCTGTTATCGCGAGATGGATACGAATATTTTATAACAATAACAACCCGGCTTTTCGTTTCGCGTTTTTTCTTTCTCTTTTTATGCTGCACCAGGATGAATTTCCACGGCGGAATATGCAGGGAAATAAAACTTCTGGGCAAACGTAAGGCGCGCGCGCTGCGAAGCGGTATTTTTCAGCGCGCTGTCCTCTGCCATAAGTGTATTAAAATCCATGGTTTCGCGCGGTAGGTAAACTCCGCGCCTGCTCGTGTGTTTGACTCTCTCTCTCTCTCTCTCTTTCTCTCTCTCGCCGGTTATTTGACGAAGTTTCCTCGTGTTTCGTAAAAGGATTGCTTTTAATAACGACCGTGAGAACCGTTAGAACCGTGTTCAACTTATGCGACAACGAGCAGAACCTGGTGGATGTTCATGGAAATTTCTGTTTTCATGGGCAAACTCGAAGAGAGCGCGCTCTCGAACTTCAGGTGTTCTGGCATGTTACTAATATTAATACCAAAGCGCCAAAAATTTCATCAGAGTAAAATATTGCATTCGATTAAATTAAAATCGCTGAGCGAAGGTGTACAGTGAATTCTGTCTGATTTGCGCTCAGATTGCGCGCAAAAGTGGAAAATTTGGGAAGAGGAGATACGATCATTTGGGTAAATATTATTTTTATGGTTATTTCCTGTTCCCAAATTGCCCATTTTTGTGCACGCTCAGATTGTCCACAAAAATGGACAATTCGGGAAGAGAGGAGATACGATTATACGAGCCTTGCGGCTTTTTTAAATTGCTTGCGGTTTTTATAATTGTTGACAATTCGTACAAAAACAAAAAATTGTTGTGCTATGTCTCAAAATGCTCTCCCATAACTTGGAGTCAAACGTTGCACCTACTGATAACAGAAAAAATGGCCGATTGACACTGAACGCCTATTACAGTAATGTCTCTCTAATTGACGCTTTGGATTATCCACAAAAGTGGACGATTCGGGAAGAGAGGAGATACGATTATTCGAGCCTTGCGGTTCGTTCTCATAGTTACGAATTGTCAACAACCATAAAAACGAGCTGCAGGGCTCGAAAAATCGTGTCTCCTCTTCCCAAATTCTCCATTTTTGTGGACAATCTGACCCAGTCAGTTAGAGAGACATTACTGTACAGTGAAATTCTCGCCAATTGGCGCTCAGCTTGGAAAGTACTGTACATCGACATTCTTACCTCTTCGCGAATCTCAATGAAATTGCGAAATAATCACGCAGCAGCGTGGAAATTAATTTTTGAAAATCGAATCTTAATCAGTGACGCGGCGGTCAAAGTGTTAATGATGCGATTACGACGCACTCTTTTAATAGCGCACTTATGATATACTTCATCGATAATATAAATAGGATGAATTTTATTGATAACACAATTTCGACGCGAGAGTTAAAATTCCCGATTTAACCCTTTGGCATACAAGTAAAGCAGAATTCGATGCGTCCGATAAATACAATTTGGCTCAACTAAACAATTACGTGCAAGCCGAGGAAGAGACTGTTTTATCTTGAAATTTGCATTACCGAGAAGATGGTGGAAGGGTGGGGCATTGCGAGCATTGTAAACAAAACCAGAATCGACGCACGAGCGAAGCAACCGAGCGATCTAATAATACACCGCACGGCGTCCGCCGGAAACAGCCCATGACGAGTCGGACTCGTCAGAGGCTTTGGTGGCACATGAAATGAACGACGAGCGCAACTCGTCCTTGTATACCAAGGGGGGTAAATAAGCGCGCGCGTTAATGCCGGAGCGGAATTTTACGCACAAATATTCTAATCAGCGATCTCCCCTGAAACGCCGTTTATCCGAAAGCAAAACGTTGTTGGAAAACAATGCGCGCACGGCTCCGATGGAAATTATACGGGATCGCAACTCCTCCGGCATTTTCGTCTTCGAGGAAAGTCACGGCCCTCGAGGTTCGTTCGCTCGTACTCGTGAAACGCGAGCGGCTCCGCGTGTCGCGTTTGTTATTTATTTATTTATTGTCGATTTCGTTCATCCGAGTCGCACGAGAAAGTTAACGAACGATCCCGGCGTTTCTGTTCGCAGCTTCGACGAGACGTCGATGGACAGCTGCCCGTTGGCCGTCGCCGACGGGAGGACGACGGATGGGCCCTCCAAGGACAACGTCGAGACGGAAGTGACCTCGTTGGAGGAGGCGAAATCGGTGATCGCGACACTGCGCGCGAGACAGAGGGCACAGGCGCATCAGATGCTCGCATGGCGGCGGACCCTGAAATTGCAGGTAAACTTCGATCGTTCCGAACACTTTTCCCGCGGCACTGCCTTGACGCGGCACTCTCCGAAGGAAGAAAGAACGTTGGCGGCCTATCTTTAATTACCAGCCGACAGTTTCTAACTCGGGAGTTTCGGGCCGACTCGTTGATTAAACCCATTAACTGGGGAAAAGTTTGAAGAGGAGCCCGCCGCGTTTCCGCGACAGAGCCCAGACGTCTCGTGACGTTCGACTATTATTTCGTGGACGAAATCGCGTGACTGTAACCAGTCGATCCGCGCGGACCCGGGTGAAACGGATTCGCGAGAAACCCTTCTTTCGAACGTTTTTAACGATCTCGGAACCTCGCCGCTCCTGAAACTCTTCAACGATCTCGTACGGTAGCCCAGATATGGTTCGTTGCATGGCGGCAGATTAGCCATCGTCCGATCGCTTTATTAGATCGTGCACGCTTATTTTTCGGGAGAAACGTTCGCCTAACGCGGCTGCGATACTTCACGCTCAACTTATGGAGTTCTACAAGTGCCCGACCGCTTCGTGAGAATGAATTTATTTGTAGCGAATTTATTTACGTTTCTCGTAATTTTTGCTATAATGTGAGCTTTATTGCAACGACTCTTGAAGAAGAGTCATTGTGTTGCTAATTATATAGTCAGTATATTTACTATATTTTCTATATTTGTTTATTTACTATATTCACATTACTATATTTATTTATTTACTATATTCATATTGCCATATTTATTTATTTACTATATTTACATTATTATATTTATATTACTATATTTATTTATTTATTTACTATATGCATATTACTATATTTATTTACTATATTCATATTACTATATTTATTTACTATATTTATATTACTATATTTATTTATTTTCTATATTTACATTACTACATTTATTTATTTACTATATTCACGTATTACTATATTTATTTGCTATATTTATATTACTATACTTATATTAGTACATTTATTTATTTTCTATATTACGATAAAAATCGCTAAGAAAACAGATTATATAGATATACCATTATAATATGCCATTATAATCGTCTCAGAAAATATTTGTCTTCGCATTGTCCACGAATTTGAAAATTAGAGCGAGAAACCGATCACTTTGATTGGTTCGGCGTCAACGTCTGTGGGCACCCGGAATCCATTCGAAGCTTTCGATTTGGACTTGATGTATGAGACACTCGGGTGATCGAGCGATGCCCGAGAACTCTAAAAACATCACAATATTAGCGGATCGTCGGGAGATGTCGAGATCTTTCTTCATTCGCGCGAATCTCGGATGGAGAAGTTTAATCCTGTTCTAGCTTCGCGGAAAAAAGATCGAACGACAACGTGGCCGGGGGCTCTCGTTTCGCCCGAGTTAAGCTTCCATTTTCGCGGCGCTCGCTTTGATCGCGCTGATTGGCTCGGCCGCCTCCCGTCAGTTGATCTCGCCTCTCATTGGTCGCTGCTTTCTCGTTAATATCTCGTAAACGAAGCCGCGGATTGCATTTTCGCTGAGGAAAAAGTTGCTTGAAATGACCTCAGGAACCCTCCATTTTCCGGAAGTACAATATTGAGACACAAGTATAATATTGGAACACCCTGTGTAGGGTGTTTTTGAGTTTAAAATAGTCGAGCTTTAAAAGCCGCAAAATTGACTTGAACTTTCTCCTTTCGCGAAGCGGATGCCTCGCGGCGATTTCACGGCAACCATAATCGGGCTCGCTCGAATCCTCGCAGATCGATTAATTGATCGACGGTTAACATCGTTCTTATTGGGCACAATAGAACAATCAACGATTCGAACCGGCTATTAGAAAGTCAGAGTTTCGATGGCACGTTTGTCACTCTCGGTCGAAATGGCGCAGCCGCTCGACGGTTAGACAGGCGGTTAGGCTATTTTTTCTCACGTTTGTCCAGTTCGCAAAATTCTTTTCCAACCGTAATACATACATATTCGAACGAACCGAACGTTACCAGGATAATTAATTAATGAACGTTCACTTTCTAACATATCAGTCTCGTCGATTAGATTACTCACAGATCTCGTGGTAAGTTTCGGAGATCGATTTACGCCACTGAACGCGTTAATCGTCACTGTATAATTGCATGAAAACAGGCTTCGGCACGGAAGCATTCCGAGAACTTTCATTCGATGAAATCAATTACATCGAGGTTCGAGAGCCGAGCTCTCGAAGTTCGAGAGCCGTTCTCAGCGCTGCGAATCGCATGGACGGTTGAAAAAAAAGAAGAGAAAGAAAAAAAGAAAAGAAAGAACAATCTTGCTCGTTCCATTGAAACGGAACGGGGTAAAACGCTTCGTCAATACGAAATGTATCGCGCGCCGAGTTCGGCCGCCGTGATTTGCCTTATTGTCTTCGTTTTAATTCGAGCGCCGTCTCTTGTCCGCGGCTATTTGCTATTCCCGCAGCGTTTAATCTCGCCGCGGGGGTGGCTGCGGCGGCGACGGGGGCGGTTTTCGAGCCTCGCATGACGCCGTGGGAATCGATCGAGCGACGAGAACAACGAAAGCGGCAAACCGAGCGGAAGCCCGAAAATTCGGACCGAAGATCGCGCCGGCAATCAACGCGGGGGGAGGGAGGGGGGCAGATAAGCCTGGCGAAATGGTGGCCCATCGTGACGCGACGGCATGCAAATGAAACGGGATACCGTGACCGTCTACCGCAGGGTCTCGAGTACTTCCTAGCTGCGAAAACTCGTGAGATTCGCGGGGCTATCGAGGCGATTCACTTTTCAAGGATCGGGGCGAGAAGGCGCCAAGCTATTCTTCTGCGACGCGGAACAAAGGACTGGCCCAGTTCCATTTCCTCCAGGGACCAGTCTCTCTCTCTCTCCTCTCTCTCTCTCTCGCGAATCGATCTCTTTATCCCTGAGATTCGCTGCAAGCTTCGGTCATTAGTATCAGCTTCGTCGCAGAGGCTGGCTCCTCTCGTTTCTCCCTTCGACGCGAGAGCGATTTCACGCACAAGAATTGACTCTTCGAAGCTATTTAACCCGAGAAAGATAACCTACGTCGCAGAGGCGCCTGCGAAGACTGTTGATTTTTGTTAATTTTTCATAGAGGTCTGATTTAAGTTTAAAATTACTTAAAATATAAAAAAATATAATATAAATGCATTTTATTTTTACAATAATGCCAAACCTTTAAAATGACTAGATTAACTTAAATAAATATCCATTGTTAGTATAAAATTGACGCCTTAGAAAAGCATGCGCCTCTGAAGCGTATGGTTATCTTTTACGTACGTTGTCATATGGTTATCTTTCTAGGGTTAACCTACGCGACGCGGTCATTTCTTCTGAACTAATATTTTCCATTCCACGCCATTGCTTTCGTTTCGTTTATACGAAATCGAGTGCATTCGCTCGTGTCCCGTTGAAGTTTTCAGCATTTCTTTCGCACAAACGGATTCAGGCACGTAAACGCATTCGTGAATCGGGGTAGGACAGTTTTTAACCCTTAACCGGATTATGGTTGCCGCGTAACTTTGATCAAGTAATCGTTGTACGTTAACCGTCGACTGAGAGACGAGATCGGTTGGCGCAAGACGGTCAAGCCAATCAGCGTAACTGGGCTTCGTCGACTGGGTCGCCTCGCGCCGGCCGCGCTCGCCTCTGATTGGTCAGTGTTCTCCGTTGATAACTCGCGAACGAAGCCGCGGATTGCATTTTCGCCGAGGAAAAAGTTACCTCAAATAACCTCGGGAATCAGCTATTTCCGGGTGTCAACACGATTATAGGACACCCTGTGTACAAACACTGTTTTCGGTACGCTGTTACCGTGACGGAAGTTTACTCGTTCGATTAAACCGGCTCGCGGGGGTGGGCGGCGGCACGGCACGGTACAAGTTTCGCGAAAATCAGGCGGGGGCCATTTGCGCGCGGCGTCCATTGTGAGTTACGAGTTCGGATCGCTGTTAATTGGCGTTCGGGACACGGCGGTGTGTGTTGGCCGCCATCAATTAATTTGTCGATCTCGCGCGCGTGACGGGCCAAAACGTCGGCGGCGTTTGTCCGGCCGTTAAAGGGTTTCCGATGGAAACGAACGCCGGCGAACAGAGGCCGCTGTAAATCTTGGGATTTACAGACAGCGGATATATGGTGTTCGGAGACGTCTCGACGCTTCGTTCCGCGCGGCACGCCAAGCCGAAAAATAGCTCGGAGCATTCCGGTGGCTGGGCTGACTGGCTGGCCTCGCTCGTGGTAGATTCGCCGCGAGGACGTGACTTCTTCGTCGTTTTCGAGATTTGAAATTCCGTGGCGTCCCGTTCTGGCCGCGAACTTTACAACCGGGAGAAATGGCGCGGGTGTTGGGGGGGGGCGAGGGAGGTCGTGACGGTCTTACCCCGTCGAAGAAAATCGGCGCCCTTCTTCCATAAGCGCACGCCGCCGCCGCCGCCGTCGCCGCGACCCGCGGCTCTCGACTTTCCTCCCTGTCGCCGCGAACTTTGCATTCACCGCGTCGGTTTATTACGTTTATCGAATGCGGAACTGTCTCCGTTAATTAAATCCTCGGTGGCTGACGCTTCGGGACTTTTAACGCGGCGGTGCAACGGCCGTCGATGCTGCGCCTCGCTGTTAGATCGATGCTCCTCCACTCTTTCTCTCGTTCTCCCGTTCTCCCCCCGCGGTTTCCGGTCCTCCTCCCCGGAGCCGCGTTTAATATTAATGCGACGCAACGCGGTCCGAAACGTATTTCTGACGCGGCCACGTCCAGAAACTAAGTTTCCGTTTGCTACTTTCGAGCACCTATTAGCGAGCGCCCGCCGCGACCGCCTCGGAATTTTCTGCAGTTGTCGAACTGCTCGCCGGAATTGCATAATTTTTGATTGGTGTTGCATCGTTCGGCAGACTTTATCTCAATTAACAGATTTTATACCGCGACGAAAGTGAAATATTCGGCATCGAAAATTGCTCCACCGTTTCGCAGAAATGGCGTATCGTTGTTTTCTTTAGGTTTCCGATTATCGGGTTATCCTTGATTGTAATCGTTTCTACGAAGAAAAATTAATATTTTTATTTGTCGCGTTCGATGCTTAAATATTAACGCGACAGAACAGAATTTTATGCCGACTAGACTGAAAGAAATATTGGGTTGGCAATTAAGTAATTGCCGATTTATATATATATTATATTATATATTATTATTATATGTTATTTATATATTATTATTATATATTATATTATATATTATTATTATATATTATATTATATATTATTATTATATATTATATTATATATTATATTATAGATGTCTCTCACTCCCATTTTTATGATATCCGTAAATGTTATATTATAAAATTATTATTATTATTATGTTATTTTTTATTATCCGTGAATGTTAGCAACTGGACAAATTGAATGCAGCGGTCAAGGAAAAGCGACCAGAATTGGTCAATCGTAAAGGTGACATTTTCCAGCAGGACAATGCTAGGCCGCACACGTCTTTGTCCACTCAGCAAAAATTGATGAATATTGGTTGGGAATTGATGTTACATCCACCATATAGTCCTGATCTCGCGCCATCGGATTACCACTTATTTCGATCCCTGGACAACTCCCTTCGTGGTAAAACTTTTAACGATGATGACGCTGTAAAATCTCACTTAACTCAGTTTTTGGCCGAAAAGGATCAGACTTTCTACGAGCGTGGAATTTTCAAGTTGTCAGAGAGATGGCAAAAGGTCATCGAACAAAATGGAAAATACATTACAGATTAAACTTCAGTCCAAGAAAAAAAAAAATTTTGTATTTCATTGAACAAATCGGCAATTATCGAGGTTTAAACGCGTCTAGCTTATATTATTTTGCAACAATGGCAAGATTCACTTAAAGTTCGTACGATTTCTATACCGAGTTTTGTTCGATCTACGATTGAGCAAAAAATGTTCGCTAACGAATATTCCGTGGAAACATTTTCGCGATTTCAGTAACTTTTACAGAAGCAGTCCGAAACAAATCGACTCGATTAGCCCGTTAGTTTCTAGCGTTAAATTCCTGCATATTCAATAAATTGTTAAATGATGCAAACGTCGCGCGCAAAAGTATGCTCGATCTCGCGTACGCGCGGACGAGAATATCGTACGAGATAAAAATACCGCAGACCGGGAGGAAACGTCTTCGTTTCGTGACGTCGAGACACGGGGAAAAAAGTTGAACGGGCAAATTATAAGAGGCGGCGGCCCAATAAAGTATATCATTCCGCTTTTAAACGGCGGCGACCCGCTGCCGACGCATAAAATCCGCCGCGGTCTAAGGAACGAGTTCCGCCGATTGACGGCTGAAATTGTGGTTAATCCGAACGAATAAATTAGCAATAGACAAGACCGCGCGTACTTTCGAGCGGGCCGCTAAAAACGGCGAAACGAGTCCGCTCGTGCGGACACCGATTTTACGGTCTCGCGGCAGCCCGGCCAATTACCGGCGGCCAATTATTCGAGCTAGAGGAAATAGGCCAACGGAATCGCGAAACAGTCGGAGCAGCAGCGACCGGGTTCGCCGAGCACTCGCGCGGCCTTCTCTCGATCTGCTCGCGGCGGTGTCGCGCCGCGGCTGAGCTTTTCCCGATGATTTGCCGAACGTAATCGACCCTCGACACGCGATTGTCATGTGGCCGGCATGGCCGATCCACGGCCGGAACACCCGCGCCCCAATAAGCGGCAATTGGCGGCATTTAATTACGACATAATCGCCGGTTATTAGATGCAACGAGCTTATCGCGTGCGGAGCCAACGAATAGGATTTCGCACGGCGGGTTTCGCGACCCACGATCGTTCGCCGCGAGGTTCTACACGATCGCGAAACGAGCCGGGAACGGATAACGAATGGATAACGACCGACGGAGCTACGAAAACGCTTCGGAGCGACGCTTTCGGTGTTTCGTCCGCGATGCGAAAGCTGAGAACGTTTAATCCACCGACGAGCACTATTCTAATTCCTTCGAGCAAATATTTATATAAAACAATCGTTCGAGCGAATTCTTCCTTGTCGGATAGATTTTATTCGAACAACGATCATTCGTATAACCGTAACTAAATATTATATTCGTAATATTCTTCATTTTTTTCGAATAATCCTTAATATTGTATTTTATCCATTTATTCGAATAATCCTTAATTTTTTATTCTATCTGCTTGTTCGAATAATCCTTAATTCTTTATTTCATCCATTTATTCGAATAATCCTCAATTCTTTATTCTATCATTTATTCGAATATATATTCGAATATATAATATTATAATATATTATATATAATTTATATATATATATATATATATATATATATATATATATATATTATAATTTTATATAATAATATAAATATTATTAAATAATAATATTTATATTTATATATAATATTATAATATAGTATACATAATTATATATTGTATAATTTATATAATTTATATATAATATATAAAATTCATTATTTCATATTCGAATAAATTAATCGGCTAATTCTTAATCCTACGTTCGAATAAATTACCCTAACAGTGCGCATAATCATCAACCGTTCTCTTTCTTCGCGTAATTTACTCCACAATAAAAGAAAAAAAGTAAATCGAAAGAAATTAGCACAAAAGAGAAATCAATCGATAAATTATAGAAAAACAGGGCATTCTATAATTTTGATTCAAATCGATCATTTTCCGAATTAATCCCTGCGCAAGTAAACTCTGTGTAAAATCGAATAACAAATAGCTTCTCTTATTCGAACGAACATTTATTCGATAAAATTTTGCCGAACTCTGGTCCAATCGATTATCTACGAACAAGATGCAATAAACCCCGGAATTACGTTTCCGTCGACGTTCGCCAACGAACCGATTCGTTCCGGCGACGGTAAACAAGCGTCGGCTGTCGTCGCCGGAGCGACGACGTTACGGAGGTAAGACCAGGTTTTTCCACGCAGACGAACCGTCGACAGGCTGTCCCGCGACGATCAAACAAGCTCGCACTCCCGGCAACAGTTTCCACGGAGATGCCCGCCGACTTGTCGATCTTTGAGTAAGAACTGTCTGCAGAACGTGGATTATGCTCCAAGTAATTTCGCTATACTCGTTAGTCGCTCGACAAACGGTTCGACGGGTTCTTCGTGGCACAGAGACCGGGACCGAACTTCGCCGGAAGACAAACTGAAGCTCTCTGTCTGAGATATCATTCAGTTTGGCCGTGTTCTTCGACGTCGACGTCGTCGATGAGGCGCGAGTCGAGCACGAGTCGACGATATTCTCGCTCTGGACCGAAGCTTTATGGTTGCATCAAGGCAGCCAACAAATTCTCGACGATCATCGTTCGGCCTCTCGTGTGACTCGCACTCTGTGCTAATATCTGCATCCTGTATGCAGATTAATTTCTTCTCGAGGTCCGCGAGATTAACACGTTAAGGGTCGAATTATTAATCCTGGAATTTGCCAGAATGTCAAAGACATTTCACGCGTTCCGTGTCACGTGTATACGCTAGAAAGATAGACTTTAAAATCAGTTTAAAATACGGTACGGAACGCGAAGCAAATAATATGTAATAATAATTATATAATATAATAAGTATTATATAAATTAATAGTAAATAATTTATATAAATAGAAATAGAAATTATATAATATAATATGATTAATATAATTTTTTTTAATAGTAATAAATAAGTTAAATTACGTAAATATATAATATAATTAAAATTTACCGTAGTAACTATGATGTTATAATAATATAATAGTATAATAGTATAATAGTACAATAATATAATAATATAATAATATAATATTATAATAATACAATAATATATAATAATATAATAATATAATATACTAATATAATAGTATAATAGTATAATAGTATAATAGTATATAATAATATAATATAATAATATAATAATATAATAACTCTTTCACTTTCTAAAAATCCTAAAAACGTTCAGTATGCCCCAACACATCGCAACGAGGATAAATTCCAAAGGCAAGTGAAAAGTTAGCGGCGTCACTCGACAGGGTTAATTGAAGAAAGAAAACGAAAAGATTTGAAGCATCCGTGGCGAACGACGCGTTCCCAACATGCATCGCGAATACTTCCGAGATCTCTGTCGTGCTCGGTCCAGAACGGTCCTCCGCGGTAATCGTCGAAAAGCAGAAGGAGCCCAACGTGCGCGTCGTCACGCGCCGTTGCTGCTGTTCGTGGGGATCGCTACCGTTCCAGGCTACTTTGCATTTTCTGCATTTTCGTCTGGACGTCTGGTTTCCTTCTCGGTGACGTAAACAACCCGAGTCCATTACTCCCGGCTTTGTCTCGTGTAAATGCCAGTCCCGCAAAATGGCCACGCGACGCGCATTGTGCATTCTTTCGCGCCGAGCCCCGCTTCGCCGTGCCGCGCGTTCCCTTTTCATTTTTTCTGTTTTCGCTTTTTTTTATTCTCCTTTTTTTTCTGCACGCGGAACCTAGACAAAAGCGACAAACCATTTCGGCGTCGAACGTGCAACGGCGCGGAGGAGGTTCTACGCCGTTTTCGAGGCGCGGATGATCGACCCGAATCCTTCGGCCACGGAAAACAGCTTCTGGCGACCATATTTCTCCGACAGTTCGGGACACGCGAACTGTTTCTCGGGTCCCGGAAGAATAACACGATAAGAAAATGCCTCCATTCCCGGGGCGCGCGCGCCGGCAGAACGAGAATAACTGTGCGGTCGGCTGCGCGAATAACAAATTTTTATGCGCGCGTGCTCGAACATGATGCTGTAATAAATTTTCGATAGAAACCGCGCTGCATCGTCCGATTTTAATCTGCGAATGAAAATGAAACTCGTTGATTACGCGCGCTGCGTGAAAAACTTGAGCGAAATGTCCTTTCAAAATATCGAAAATATCCTGTTAAATTTCATCGAACCTGCAGAATTACAGCCGAAAATCGTTCGCGCAATTCTCGCGGTCGGAGCAGAGGAAATGTTCAATGTTTACGAATTTTTATTTAAATTTTAAAATTAAATTTCTCATAAGTTGAGGACGTCGCGCTTCGAAATTTCTGTTGAATAGCGTGTGTATACTAAATTCTCCCTGATTGACCCTCCGCTTGTACACAAAAATGGACAATTTAGCAAGAGGCGATACGATTATTCGAGCCTCGGCAGTTCGGCACTTTGTAATCGTTGACAATCGGTGACCATAAAAACGAGCCGCGAGCTTATTTTTTTCAGGGAAAATTGCGTCCGCGGTTCATCGGTTCTACAGTTTCCGACGGTCACAGTTATCCGCTGGAATTTTGTTCTGTCCGATGCTGCACGATCTGTGCAAGCTTCGTCTTTCGCATTACAATAAAGCGTACAGTAAATTCTGCCTAATTGACCCGCAGCTTATACACAAAAATGGACAATTTGGAAAGAGGCGATACGATTATTCGAGCCTCGGCGGCTCGGCTTTTTATAATCGTTGACGATCGATGACTATAAAAACGAGCCGCGAGCTTATTTTTTCAGTCACAGTTATCCGCTGGAATTTTGTTCTGTCCGATGCTGCACGATCTGTGCAAGCTTCGTCTTTCGCATTACAATAAAGCGTACAGTAAATTCTGCCTAATTGACGCCGAGATCGTGCACGAAAACGGACGATTCGGAAAGGGGAGACGCGATTATTCGTGCCTCGTCCTCCCAAATCGTCCAATTTTGTTTCCAAGCCGAGGCTCAATTAGGGAGAATTTACTGTATTTGGGACGATCTTCCGACGCGGGAAACCGGTCTTCTCTTTTTTTCTCGTACGTTCGAAGACCCGCGCGTCGTTGTATAACGGAAAAACCGGCGGCGAATTTAACCGCCGGAGGGGACAACTTCGACAACGAAGAGCGTAACAGGCCCGCGCTCGATTGCATTATTGGGTTGGTTGCGGACAGGGTTTTCGGTTCATTTCGTTGTATTTGGAATTCGCTCACTCAATCGAAGCGAGAGAGTAACGGGCGCAATAGAGCGGCCGTGCCTGGCCCGGCGTGGCGCGCTTAATGCGGTTTGCGCAAACCCTCCGGGCTTCCTAATTAATTCCAAATTACGGTCAGATCGAGGATGCATTACAGTGACGGTCGGGGGCCACGGCCGCGTTCGCTTTGCTTCCCGTTCATCGATACGATCTTCGGACTAATTACCGGGGACCGGTGAATTCGTGTGCCGTTGCTTGCCCGCACACGTAAACACCGTTCTTAAGCGTACGCCTCTGCGAGTGTAACGCTCTCGTGCGTGTGTATGCGATAGGCACGCACACGCGCACACTGGCCATTTCTTCCGTCTATTTTCTGCGGCAAAACGCTCCAATGTCGATCGTTTTTTCGTTCTGCAGGCTTTTTGCTGCAGTTTCGCGAAAGAGAGAGAGAGAGGGAGAGAGAGAGAGAGAGAGAAAGAGTAAGAAAGAGAAAAAGAGAGAGAAAGGAAGCAAGAGGGCAAGAGAGAGAGGGGGGAAAGAGAGGAAAAGAGCAAGACAGGGTGAAAGAGAGAAAGGAAGAGAGAGAAAGAAAGCAAGAGAGCAAGAGAGCGAGAAAAAATAGAGCAAGAGAGCAGAGAGAGAGAGAGAGAGAGAAAAAAATCGAGCAAGAGAGCAAGAAAGGGAGAAAAATAGAGAGAGAGAGAGAGAGAAATAGAGCAAGAGAGCGCGAGAGAGGGGGAAAATAGAGCAAGAGAGCAAGGGAGAGAGAAAAATAGAGCAAGGGAGCAAGAGAGAGAGAGAGAAACAAAGCAAGAGAGAAAGATAATAGAACAGAGGAGAGAGAAAATAGAGCAAGAGAACAAGAGGGGGGAAAAAGAGCAAGAGAGCAAGAGACAAAGAAAAATAGAGTAAGAGAGCAAGAGAGAGAGACAAAGAGAGAAAGAGGGAAAAAGTAGACTGAACGGCAAGAAATCGCCGAGTAATTTCCATTTGCCTGTTATCGATAACGAACGGCCGTGATTAATCGTCGCCGAGTGACTGCGATCCGACACACGGGTGGAAGAAAGCTTCCCCCGACTAATCTATGTTATTAATTGCCTGAATATCGACGGAAAGTCACCGGGTTAACTAGCTCCCGGACGCCGCCTCTGAAGGCTCCGTTAATGGCTAATCCTGGACCAGACGCTGACTCGTTAAGCCGCCTTGCCGTCTTTCCGAATGAAATCGAAACTCTCGATCGGATCACACGCGTTGTCCGTCTCTGATTCGTCGAGCCATCGCGTCGGTGGAAAAAAAAGTGGCGAGAACAACGTTGTTTTTATCGATTTGTGTTCGCGGCTCTCGGCCGCGTAAAGGCTCGTTGCTCTGGCTTGGCCTCGCCACGCGGCCTCGCCGCGCGGCTTTGTCGACCAAACGAATTTATCCTTGGGAAATCCGCGTTTCCACTGCGTCCACTGCGTCATTTGAGAGGGGTACGATGCCACTTGAAAAGCCAAACGCTATGCCGACTCGTTTTCCATACGATGTCGAAGGAAAAGATCGAAGGAAATCGTGCCAAGCGAGGCCAAACGATCGGCGCGAGGAACGGTTTCTGTTCTAAAGTAGAATCCGGGACAAAATGAAATCCTAAAATACTCTCGAAAAATACTGCTAGCTCGTATGCAATGCCGCATATCAATTGACGAAAAGAATACAGTTTCATAAAAAAGAAGTTCGTATCTTCGCGACGATATCGGTCACCATTTTCATTACGAACAAATCCGAGCAAATAAAGTCGCCTTCGAAGTAAAGTTTCAAGTGTCGGAAGTAGAACGAATGCACCATTCTTCGAGAAGAAGACGCGGCCGATTTCTGCCGCAGTCCGCTGTCCCTGTTGTAATCACAGGCAGCGATCGATGTTGGCCGAAGACGATGACAAAGGTCAACGACGGGTCAACGACGTGCTGCCCGCGATCGCAGAAGTTCGACAGTACGGACAGCAGCAGAAGTTCGTTTATCGACCTCCGATAACGCGAGAGGAGGAGCGACGAAGCCGAAAATCGCTCGATCGACAAATTCCGCGGGCTTTTCGAGCCGATCGGCATCGACCGAGCCGGCCGCGCGGCATGCGAACGCGGTGGCCGATGCCGCGCGGCACGCCCGATCGACAAATTTCGCAGGCTTTCCGAGCCGCGCGGCATCGACCACCGCGTTCGCATGCCGCGCGGCACGCCCGACCGATGAAAGCAAAGCCGCGCGGCACGCCCGATCGATGAAAGCCAAGCCGCGCGGCACAATTGATCGACAAATTCCATGGGCTATTCGAGCCGCGCGGCATCGACCACTGCGTTCGCATGCCGCGCGGCACGCCCGATCGATGAAAGCAAAGCCGCGCGGCACGCCCGATCGATGAAAGCCAAGCCGCGCGGCACAATCGATCGGCAAATTCCATGGGCTATTCGAGCCGCGCGGCATCGACCACCGCGTTTACATGCCGCGCGGCACGCCCGATCGATGGAAGCAAAGCCGCGCGGCACGCTCGACGAGAGCCAAGCCGGTGGAAGCGCGGCTTAACGGGTTAATTATCGCGGGGATGCTAATAAGAGCTCGTTGAATAAATAAATCGGCGCACGGACCGGGTTCCCTCACCGGATAAATTGGGGTTTCAGGAGGACCTGGTGGCCCGGCTGACGAGAGAGAAGGCCGAGCAGCTCCGGACGCTGTCCTCGCAGCTGCTGCTGTTCGAGTCGAGGCTCTGCCGGAAGCAGAAGGAGATCGAGGCTAGCTTGACGCAACGGGAGTCCATTATCCTCAGACAGCAGAGGATGATACAGCAATTGCAGAGCAGATTGGCGGAAAGGTCGACCGGGACCAGGGACTCGCCGCCTTGCGACGCCCTCGATAGATTGGACAGCCTCGGTGACGGCGACAGCGCCGTCGTTCTCGAAGAGGCTGCCGACGACCTCGCACCGCCCAGGTACGTAAGACCACCACTCAATAATTCCGTCGAGGAAGAGGCGATCCTATTTCACGGAGCCGCCAAGTTGTCGATAGTTAAACAGCCGCCGCGATCCGAATTCATTTCCCTAAATTATCGAGGCGGATCCGCAGGCCGGCTTATACGGCCACCGAGCCCCAAAGAGGGCTCCCGAGCCGCTGTAATCGCCTTCGATATTTGGCCGGGGCTCGCCCCTCCGAGGCGAAGTCTCCTTTTAACGCGTTTTCCCGGCTTATAACGCTCTTCCGCGCAGACGGGGCTCGCTCGATCGCCGCAGGCAGGCTGACGATTCGAAAATAACCAAGATTAATTCCGCCTTCGTGTGAACTCCGATCATGAAAAACTCGCCGAGGTGCCCCGTCCCGGGGTTAGCCTGCTGAATTTACAATCGGAATTATAATCTCGCGAGACGTTCAGCCTACTTCCGCGTTCGTTTCGCGCGCGCGCGCGCGGCTCTCGGTGCGCGTTAATCGAGTCCCAGGATCATTTTGTAAAGCCGACACTTTTCGAGTAAATCGTGCAAAGCGACCGGAATTTCGGAATAAAACGCAACCTACGCGGTCATCGATACCGGTACCGTTGATTAAGGGCGAATTCTCTCTGCACTCGACAGCTTTCTCCGCTATAGAAATCGCGGAACGCGTTCAAAGTACGCCGACGCAAACGGCTGTTGTAAATATGCAACGGTTAACGAATCGCTGTGGACAAATCGACTTTGAATGTCATGATCGAGCTGAATTCTGGGGTAGATTGTTACGAATAAATCTTCAACGATTCCGAGGTTATTTTGCTGCGGTACAGGGTGTGTATGTTGGTATTACCGCGGACGCTCCAGATACTGCGGTATTTTTTTATGAAAGTAATAAAATTTAACGTTTTATGGTACGCGATCTTCTAAAAACGAATCTCATAATTTGTTACATGTTTAATATTGATCATTTATGACACGTACAAGTAGCAGCAATCGCATTTTAATTCATTTATCGACTTTTCGAAAGGCATTTATATATATATATTTTGGCAATTAATAATAAACCATTCATTTTAGAGAAAGTAATTTATTTTTGGATAAAGTAAGCGTTACTTTGATAAAAAAATTCACATGCGCCGTTACTATTATCTGTTCTTAAATATTATTTACTAACACAGTATTCGGCGCACAGCTTTTACACCATATGCGTACATAACCGCGGTGCTTTACCGCTTAACTGCGTACCTTAACGTTACCACTTCGCATTACGCTTTTTAACGAAATTTCTGCTCCCAGAGATGCAGTAGTTTGATAAAAAATAAGTGTTCAATTTAAATAATAGTAGGAGTAGCTCGAGTTGTCAATTTATTGGCGTAAAAAGTCTTACTTTCTCCGTCAAAGTTCGCCTTCAGAAACCACGGTAATACCTACACTCACGCTAATTTCCTTCTACCCCCGTATACCTCGTAAAACCGCGATCATCTTTATTCAACGGGAAACATCGTCGTCTCCATAAATTCCAAAAACTTCGCTGCCGCGACGATTTAACTCTTTGCACTCGAGCAACGACCCCACGGGACCATTAAAAATTGTTACGTCACGTTTCTAAATAATTTTATCAATCTAGTTTGTTTATATTTAAAGAACTGTTGGATGCGTAACTGTTGCATAAGTCAGAAAATTCACTTCAATACGTATAAAATGCATTAGGTTATATAAAATGGAAGTAGCATGGGTCAGAAAAGCTGTTTGAAATTTTTCGTTAGTTTGGCTTCGAGCGCAAAGGGTTAATTTCGAAGCTGCTTTATATATATATATATATAAAATTTAATATATATATTAAATTTTATATGATTATAATATATAATTATATACAATATTATAATTATTAATATATAATTATAATATATTATTATATAATATACATTTTTTTTTTCGTTAATTAATATATATTATAATAATTATAATTAATATATTAATAATATATTATAATTATATATTATATTAATAACATATATTAACAATAATTATAATATAATAATATATATTTTCGTTAATTTGGCTTCGAGCGCAAAGGGTTAATTTCGAAGCCGCTTTCATCGCTGCGCGAAGAAGCGAGGAGTAGATTCGGAATCGATCCGAGGCGGACATTATTTCCCGGTGAATTCGAGATCGCGTTGCGCGAATAGAACGGTCACGTGTTCGAAGAATGCGTCGAACCGGTGCCGGCAAACCGTCTGATCCCCTCTGTGGACGCCTGTTCGTCCGTGTTGCAGGTTCCGCTCGAACATCACCGACGTGACAGTGATTCGATCGGTATCGGACGCGGTCGAGCCATCCAGCAAGTACTCGTCGATGCGACGATGCAACGGATTCTTAAGGCGACCGGAGATACTGGAGACCGTCTACTCGGTCGAGGAGGACGGGGACAGCGAGAACAATCAGGACCCGTCCGAGTCCACCGAGAACTCCGAGTGCGAGGACCGGCGCTCGAAACACTTGGGAAACGGCAAAGGAAGGCTGCAGGATCTCTACGGCAGCTTCGAGAGACTCGCCCAAGAAGCGGATTCTCCGCCGAGCGAGAGGCCAAGGGACGAGAGCCAGCAGGCGCAGGTGAGAGAGATTTTCTTTCGGCGAGCGTGTTGTTCCCTCGGATAAACAAAGGGTTGCTGCCCCGTAAAAATAAAGGCTCGATCGAATCTCTCCGTTTCGATTCATTTTCAATGGACCGAATCTCTCCGTCCGATACCGGGAATTTTCTTCTAAATACAACGCGACGCGGCGAACATCGAATTCGTGGTATAAATCACTGTTCTTTTTCTTTTTTTATAATGTACGGTTGGTTTACGAAGCACGCGGACGACCGAATTTTCCGATGCTTCGTTTCCATTGTCGAGATCGATTGTTTTGGATAGGAATCGTTTCGTCGGATAATGTAATTCAGCGATAAATAAGAATGCACAGGGTGTCCTAGGTTTTAATGTTCGAAGTATTTCGGTGCAGTAATTTTTCTGAGAAATGTAAGGAGGTCGGGGATTGAAACCAGCGGAGCCGAGACTTTTTTATTTCTAATTGTTTGCCACGACTCGAAGGCGATTCGGAGGCCACGTGGCACGATTCGAAGGCAATTCGGAGATCACGTGACGCGATTCGAAGGCAATTCGAAGGAGAGATGACACGATTCGAAGGCAATTCGAAGGCCACGTGACACGATTCGAAAACAATTCTAAAGCAATTCGGAGGCTACGTGACACGATTCGAAGGCAATTCAGAGGTCACGTGACACGATTCGAAGGCAATTCGGAGGCTATGTGACACGATTCGAAGGCAATTCGGAGGTCAGATGACACGATTCGAAGACAAATCAGAGGCCACGTGACGCGATTCGAAGGCAATTCGGAGGCCAGATGGCACGATCCGAAGACAATTCGGAGACAACATGCCACTATTTCAAGACAATTCGGAGGCCACGTGACACGAATCAAAAGCAATTCGGTGGCAATTCGAAGGCCACGTGACACGAAGTAACTGAATTGAAGTAACTTTTTCCTTAGCAAAAATGCAATCCGCAGCTTCGTTTACGAGTTATTAACGAAAAACACTGACCAATCAGAGGCGAGAGCTCGCCTGGCGCTAGGTGACCGAGCCAATGAGCGGCACCGGGCCTCGTGCGTTCGTCGGCTGGGCCGCCTCGCGCCAGCCAAGCTCGCCTCTCATTGGTCACTAATGTTTTCGTTAATAACTCGTAAACGATGCCTCGGAGAACATTTTCGCAAAGGAAAAAGTTGCTTCGTATCACCTCAGGAATCTACTAGTTCCCCGAAAGTACCATAATTACAGGGCACCCTATATACACACACAGAAAGGTTTAAGTCACCGATTAAATTAAAAAATAAATTCGATGCGATTCATAAATTACGAACGATTCGATTCTCGGTCGATTTTTCAGTTCGCCGACGTCGCGGTGCATCTGCAATTTTTGATATCTCGTATCTCTCGGTCCGTCGTCTCGCGGCGAAACTAGTCCCGTCCTAATTCGAGAGGTTTGCTCCACGTCATTATTTTCGCAACTCGTCCGGTTGGCGCACGGTTCGGTACGAAAGAAAATTCCCGACGTCGGAGGGAGGGCGGGAGGGGACGAGGGGGACAGATCGATCCGGAGTCGGGCAGGACCCGACAGGAAAGATCAACGAGGCGGTCATAATGTATCACGTTGTTTGGTGGCGGTTCGCAGGTCACGTACAACAGGGTAATGAGCAATCACCGATCGGTCACGAAGCCAAAAGACGTGAAGTACAAGAGGATAAACAAAGCGAAGTCGAAAAGCCTGGAGGAGCTGAGGGGACGCCTGAGGACCTGGGTCGAGAAGGGGAACAAGATCGCAATATCTTTCGACCAGTCTTACGCCTGAACAATGTGTACCTCCTTCTTCGAAAGTATATCCGTGTAGATGTTATACATACTTTTACTTTCTCGTTTCTTTCTTTCTTTTCTCTCTCTCTCTCTCTCTTTCTCTTTCTCTCTCTCTCTCTCGGCCGGTCGATCGCGCGTACGATCGCCCCGGCGCGTCTGTGTATGTATTTTCTTTCTCCGTGCAGCAGCGCGCGCGCGCGCGGGCTATCCGCGCGTTCCAACCGGAGGGGAGGGGGAGGGAAATCGAATCGCGTTGTTCCGACGCGGCCGGATCGCCGGCGCGGCGGTGTGTGGTGTATTTTAATTGAAATTCTCATCGCTCCATGTGATATTTACTGTAGTGTCTCGAGAATGAAAATTAGAGAACGTCGCGCGTCGACAATTTCCAACACTTGTGATATATATAAATGATTTTATAGCAACACGACCAGGTTGTCTAGGGTTTAATTAGCGGATTCCGCGCGATCGGGACCGTTCGGCCGATAATTAATTATCGCCGCGAACGGGACGGTTCGGGCGGGACGAGGAAGCGCGGCGCGGGGTCGCGGGGGCGAGAGGCTGGTCGTGGAAAATTGCCGGGGCGAACCCGGTGGACCGGGTGAACCGGGTGAACCGTGAAGGGTTGGGAGGGGAGGGACGATCCTCGGGATCTTGCCGATCGTCTCGCGATTGTCCATCGCCGTTCTCCCGTCGTCCGGCGCCGTACCGCGCGAGCGTGTAACTCTGCCACGGAACCGTGTCGTCGGGGTCGTATACAATCACCGATTCCATCGAGTTCCCTCGGCGGGAACGTAATAAATCGAGCGAATCCTCTCGTTCCACCGTATCTCTAACACTTTCTCCTGCCTCTTCTCTCATCCCTATCTCTCCACTCTCCCTCTCTCTCCCTCTCGTTTTCTCTCTTTCTCTCCTCCTCCTGTTCTCTGTTCTTTCGTTGTTCGGGGAAGGCGTGGGACACATCCAGCCAGGCCGTTTTCGAGCAGCTACACGACACGCGCGCGTCACACGCACCGTTTTCGCCCTTGTATGGTTCCCTTTCGTCAATTACCACCGTGTTTCACTCACGGAAATCGGTTGATCGACGCTTTGATCGCTTTATTGTCCGAACTGCACCAAGATATATTATATATACATATATAAGATGTGTTGCAAGATATATTGTATATCATATATTATTATATTTATATTGTTTATGATATATTATTATATTTATATTGTTTATGATATATTATATATTAATATAATATATTGTTATATTTATATTATTTATAATATATTATATATTAATATAATATAATATATTATTATATTTATATTATTTATAATATATCATATATTGATATAATATAATATAATATTTATAATATATTATTATGTTAAATATGTAATATATAAATATATAAATATAATAATGTATATAATAATACATTAAACATAATAATATATATTATTATATATAATATTATAATATATATATTATTATATTTAATATATTATTACAGTAAATAATAATATATATTATTATATTTAATACATGACTATATTAAATATAATATATATAATATATACAGGCACACATATATCGTTGTACATTCGTTTTCGGAACAGGCAGGGATACGAGGGAAGACCACGACGCGACACCTTTCAACTGTTCGCCGCGTTACTTTACTAACCACATGTGATCGCATCGCGAACAGGCCTCTCAGCTCAATTTTTGTAAACGCTATACATACACGGAGCCGATCGAGCGTCGTCGTAGCCGTAGAACCGCTCTGCGAGTCGCGTCAGCCTTTTTCTCCGCGCGGACGAGCGTCGCGTTAGCGCGTTTCATCAACCCCCTCCCGACGCGTCGAATCGCCGGGGTGGTCCGATCGTCTCTTCGCGTCGCGTCCTCTCTTCTTCAAGGTTCGACGAACGCGCACCGCGAATCGAGCACCGATCTTGGGGCTACCACGTCGATCAACGATACATGCGCCCGTCGTCGCTTTTCTATTCTCGGACTCCGTTGCGGCACGCCCGCCGATCTCGCGCTCCCTCCGTAGCGTCGCGCGCCGCCCCTCGAATCGTCGCCGACGCGAGGCGGCGCCTCCCCTTTCTCCAGCGTCGAACAATCGGCCGCGGCGCGACGTTACGGAGGGAACGCGTCCCCGCGTCCGTCGATCCGTCCGGCCGGGACAATCGAGATTTTGTACCATATCGAGATATGACTCGAGCGAACGCTCTCTCCTCGCCGTTCGGAGATCGAAGAGGGTACAAACTCTCGTTTCGGAGCGACGATCGGAGCGTTTTCGGCTCGACGAATATATTCTGTTACGTAATTGTTCCGGCCGGAACGATCGACGGATCGCGCAGCAAGGATCGCGATCGAGACGATCGATGCGCGCGACGCGTTTCTCTGGCCATCCGACGGCAATTTTGTCCTGTCGGGATGTACCAGTGGGTGGGGGAGGTGAAAAAATAATAGAGTTCCATTCCGGTGCAATCAGAATCGTGCGCGAGACACGCGAGCCAACACTTCGCGGCGTGTAATATTTTTCGATCTGTCTATACATACATAACATACATCGTATCGGATGCTGTTTGATAAACAGGAAATTCTCTCGAGTAGACAAGCGAGAGACGCGTTACGCAGGATAATCGCACGCGTCCACTGACGTTTTTTCCCGCGCCGTCTGGGACGGGAGAATCTAATCTGCACCCTCGCGCACCCTCTTTCTTTCTTTCTCCCTCTCGAACTTTTTCTCTTCTCCTCGTCCCTCTTACGCGGGTACCTGTTTTGTTTACTCTTCGAACTACGATAGAAGCTTTCTCAATTTCCGCGTTCCGTTCGAGACGAGGGTTTCTCTTCCCTTCGCCTTTTTTTTTAACGCGTTCTCTCCTCCGCCGTTGTCTCTGAATCGTGCGCGCGAATCCGCGCGCGTTCCTCGAACGGAAAAGGGTACAAGAAAAAACTATCGACAATCCCCTGTCTTACACTATATATATAAATATATATATATAACACGGACGAGAAATACGTATATATTGTATTTAGGAGCGGAGCTAAAAAGAAGAGGAAAAAAAAACACACCGGCGAAAGTTCTTTTGTAAATAAAACAAACAAACAAAAAAAAAGCGAAAGGATCCATGTAATATTTTCCATTAATTAACGTTAAGCGCGCTCCTCGATGAATGAAACGATGGGAAGATTATTTGTGTAGATAAGTCGCGTTTACCGAGGATAATAAATTTTAACGATAGAGAATCGAGTTTTATGTTCCTGCAAGGCTGCATGTAACAGCCACCAACAGATCTCGTGCATAATATATTTGCGCGCTTATAAATGCATATACGTATAAATAAAAATGCATATAAAAAATATATATATATATATATTAAAAGTCTACTATGAAAACGAAAGAGTGAAAAAACATACAAAGATGACGTCGTGGAAATGGGAACCGCCCAAGTGTTGTTCTCTTATTTCCCGCGTTCGGTTCGCGCATGTGTAAGTATACACGTGGACAGACGCCACGGACTGGCGCGCAAAAAGAAAGTCGATCGTTATTTTAATTTATGTAAAACAATAACGTCTATACACCGTCGCTTTCTTAGGAACTTAGTAGACTGCTACCAATATTAATAATTACCGCATTATTATTTTAATTATTATAAAATCTCAAATAAATTATAATGCCCTAACACACAGCTTGTCGATTACTGTCCTTCCCCCTGATTTCCTTAAGGTAAAGTACTCGTAAGATTATATATTATATATATTATATATATTTATATTAAGGTAAATATATTATAATTATATTAATATAATAATATTAATTTTATTTAACCATAATTATATTTTAATTATATTAATTTTATTTTACCATAATTATATTTTAATTATATTATATTAAGGTAAAATACTCGTAAAATTATATATTATATATATTATACGAGAATAGAATATTCTACGGGTGCAAAAATGTCCAAGAGACTCTATTTACATCTAATATCGTTTACCAAAAGATTATCGACTGTCGGAAATACAAGAAGAGAATGCAAGTTTGAAAATAGCGCCATTTGTGACGAGTGGTGTCGCCTGTGGTGAAATTTTCAACTAAAATTAAGGGGTCCGTACAGCGCCAATTCGCGCAGTGGCAAAACGCTCAAACTGTTATACAAATTTATCGGCAGAGTAAAAAGATCTTGGGAAATGCATAGTGGCGCCATCTGCCGTTTCGAATAAATAACCGCTGTCGATAATTCGGCAAGTAAGTACGTTATTTCACCGCTATATCTAGTGGCGCTGTTCTTATTTACATAGTGCGAAGATGCAGAGCAATCACTGCGTACATATTTCTTATTATTAATTAAGTAAGTCGTCGTTGTACGAGAGACACAACAAATACCGGTTTCGTTCTGACATCTTTTCATTGTTATAAAACGATTGTAAAATAGAATAATAATTGCAATATGCATAGTTTTTCTAAAAGAATATGAATGCAAGCTTCAGCTCTGTTTTTCAAATTTTTTACAGCAACAATGCTATAAAATGATTGCTTGCTGCCCCAGTTAACAAGTACTGGAATGGGTGACTTAACAACATTTTGTAGATTCATAAAGTAGAAACCATTAGGTAAAACGTAGCTTACGAGTTGTCGAGGGTGTTGATAATTGTACAAATGATTGCCGTTTCAAGATGTTCTCAAATACGTACGGGGCGAAAAGTACAAGTCGAATATCGCACCAAGTGTCTCGGATGAAGCGCCAAACAAACTTGTTTCGCTCTCTTGTTCACCCGCCACTTCCTCTCTTCGTCTAAAACTGTGGAGGCAGCACTGTTTAGCTGCGAAGCGTCAACCAATCAGGGAAGAAGAGCAGTTTCTATACCTGCTTTATAATAGTATGCCGGTTGCCCCCGCATCGGTTTACTACGGTGAGGCATTACTGTAACGTAATTTATGTAACGAAATCTGTACAGCATCTGTAAACCTGCTGAATCCGTAAAGTCGCAAAAGTCAGACGTCGATAAATTTTTATCCGTAATATGTATTTATTAACGTAAGTTTCATAATACGTATTTTTCTTTAAGTTTATTTATACGAGAGCGGATATAAACATCCATGCCCCGCGTTTTCGGCACACTAATATGACAACTTATAGATTGCAGCTGTTGCGTAAATATTTAATAATAAACTCAATTATTACAAGAGAATCGAAGATTGAAGTTGATTTAATAATTACGATATTAATGCAGTCTCGAGTTTCGGCCCTGGCAGCGCTACAGGTGAACTCGATTTGAACTCCGTCGGCTTTTCATATTTATTGATCGAGCTTCCGCAGAATAAAGCCGGAGACTATGGCTGTCAAACAAAAGTTACACTGACTCTATCGAACGTAACCGAGTACTTTAATTAATAGCATATAATCGAGGTTGGTGTACTGGGTTATTGCTCGTATAAAAACACTGTTGTACACTATATAAATTTACTAATTTTCCGGCGTATAAATATGTTGCTTGTAATATTTCTGGGCGTGGCAGGATTCGTTGCAAATAGACTCTTTATAAACAATTATTACATTACATTGTAAATTTTCTTGATATCTCCGAAACATTTTTCAATGCTTCTGCA
This sequence comes from Megalopta genalis, assembly GCF_051020955.1. Classification (NCBI taxonomy): domain Eukaryota; kingdom Metazoa; phylum Arthropoda; class Insecta; order Hymenoptera; family Halictidae; genus Megalopta; species Megalopta genalis. Next base: position 31,083,120 of record NC_135013.1, on the reverse strand, counting down.
ACCGTATTTCGTTCATTTCTATCTTAAATTACGATTTATGTAGTCTACAATGTTTTTACGATTTTGAGGTTAAGCGGTTCGAATAAAAGTGAATCGCATAAATTATGCAGAACTCCGATTCCACGTTTTCCAGTTCCTAGGTTTTAAGAAGTTCTATGTTTTCAGATGTAGCAATAAAAATTGCAAGAAATTAATACTGTTCCATTACAAATGACTGAATAAAGAGGTACTGGAACAGCGAACATGGAGAAAAGAGGAAGCGCAGAGCTCTTGAACGTGGAGCAAAACAATTCTAAAAATGCTAGCTCAGATTCCCTTAACTCAGATAGTAAGAGCAGCTCGCTCAATTCCAAAATGGGTCAAGAATCGGTAACGCAACAATTCATATAACCAAACTGGGTCTTTTACTAACATGCCTCTCTGTCGATCTAACTATGCAAAGATTCCACCTTCTTTAGGAAAGCTGGGAAAAAGCATCTCATTCCAAAAGTTTTTCCTCAAGCTCTACTTCAACAGATAATAATATTGTTTCTGCTTTAGAAACTAGAAAAGAGAATCAAGTGAAAGTGAGTTGGTCCGAGACGCGCAAAATCAATGTAGCTTTAATTTTTATTTCAACAACTTTTGTGCCGCTAGAATTTATTTCACCGATTTGATATGCTTTGTCCTTTTATTTCAAGATTCTGTTTTCCACTTTTACTTTACTTAAGAAGAACGTACAGAATGAGTCCCGCAAAACACCTGAATATTCTAGTTACTATCGAAGATAGAATAAAATATCAAAGACAATCTTTAAAAAAACCTTGACGATAACTTCTTCTACCTTTAGTAGTAGCAGAAATATTTAGCTATCCTGTTTTGTAGAATTCAATCTGTATAACCAAGTGAAACGAACGATCTAAATATTAACATTTGAATCTACCTTTGCAGAATTTGTCTAGTGGAGATGCAGGTCCTACACTCCTGAACGGAGAAAGGATGCAGGGCATAGCTCACGAGGTAACATATCTGTGCCCCTATTCAGGACCAGCTAGAGGAATTCTTAGCGTCACAAATTACAAGCTCCACTTTCGAAGCACCGACCGCGAAACACCGTATGTCGTTGAAGTGCCTCTGGGTGTGGTAAGCAGAATCGAGAAGGTCGGCGGAGCGTCTAGCAGGAGAGAGAATTCCTATGGAATCGAAGCGTTCTGCAAGGACATGCGGAATCTCAGATTTGCTCACAAGCAGGAGAATCATTCGCGAAGAGATGTTTTCGAGAAGCTCCAACAGTATTCATTCCCGTTGTCTCATAAGCTACCGTTATTTGCCTTCGAATACTCTGAAACGTTCCCCGAAAACGGCTGGAACGTGTACGAGCCCATAGCAGAGTTGAAGAGAATGGTAACTGTGTTGGCAAACAATCATAACGCTTCACCCGCATCAGCAACTAATCGGAGAGTATCATTTCTAGGGCGTGAACAATGATATGTGGAAAATATCAAAGATCAACGACACGTACTCTATATGCGACAGCTACCCAGCGGTGTGGGCAGTGCCTACGGCGGCGACCGATGAAGATCTACAAGCATCCGCGGCCTTCAGGAGCAAAGGAAGACTTCCGGTGCTGTCGTGGATTCATCCGGAGAGTCAGGCAACGATCACCCGTTGTGCCCAGCCACTGGTGGGCGTAGGTGGCAAAAGGAGTCGCGAGGACGAAAGATACGTTCAACTGATCATGGACGCAAACGCGCAGAGTCACAAATTATTTATTATGGACGCTCGGCCGATGCCTAACGCGGTGGCGAATAAGGCGAAGGGTGGAGGCTATGAGAACGAAGACGCTTATCAGAACGCGGAGCTAGTGTTTTTAGACATTCCTAATATTCACGTGATGAGGGAAAGCCTTAGAAAAGTGAAAGGTATTCGTTCGTGTTCTAAATGATCGTCTGGCATGGACGGCGGGAATTACTAGCGCAATTAACCAAATTTATGACTCCGACCGAGCTCGCGCGTCCACGACGACGACGACCCTACCATTGATCTTAATTACCTTTCAGAATTATGCTTTCCAAAGATCGATGAAGCGAGATGGTTGTCGGGAATAGAATCCACCGTTTGGCTGAAACATATCAAGTACGTGCTCGCAGGAGCGCTGAAGATAGTGGACAAAGTCGACAATCACAAGACGTCGGTGCTGGTGCACTGTTCCGACGGCTGGGACAGAACGGCGCAGGTAATTACAACGTATCACGTAATTGCCGGATATAAGATACGTGTAGTTTAATGTTTGTCAATGTTTGCAGCTCACAGCTCTTGCCATGTTAATGTTAGATCCGTATTACAGAACTATCAAAGGTTTTGAGGTTCTTATAGAAAAGGAGTGGCTGAGTTTCGGCCACAAATTCCAACAGGTGCGAACAGACCGAATCGCCAATAAATTTATCAAAGCTTTAATTCGACTCGTGTGATGTGTTCTAATCGCGAGGACGTTGTCTTCAGAGGATCGGCCACGGCGACGAGCACCACAGCGACGCGGACAGGTCCCCGGTGTTCTTGCAGTTCATGGACTGCGTGTGGCAAATCAGCCGTCAGTTGCCGAACGCGTTGGAGTTCAACGAACATTTTCTTATCACTATACTCGACCATCTGTACTCCTGCAGATTCGGCACGTTTTTATACAGCAGGCAGGTGTTGCGCGCGACTGTATGCAACGGTAGGAACAACGAACTTATATAGGACCAAACGCTGATCATTGCCATAACGTTCACAGCGAACGCGAGAGGGTACAGGCTCAAGTAAAGCAGAAAACCGTCTCGTTGTGGTCGTACACAAACAGTCAATTATCACTGTATCAAAACCCCCTGTACTGGTCACAGCCGACCTACCAACCGGTTCTGCTGCCGATAGCTAGCATGAGGTACATAAGGCCCTGGAAGAGCGTGTACTGCAGATGGAATCCTAGTATGCGACAACAGGTTCGTAAAACTTAAAAGAGATTTCGTTTATTTACAATGATTCGATTTTGTCAAATTTTGTACTATGATCTAGAGTTTTTTTTTTCGTTCTTAAATTTGTATCGTATTATCCTCCTGCCTCATAGGATCCCGTTTATCAACGAACGAGGGAACTTCTAGTCTTGAACGAGCAACTGGAGAAACAGCTCGAGGAGGGTCGGCGCGAGCAAGCTTCCCGCGCGAACCGATCGCTGACTTCGCCGGCGCCGCCCAGACTGCATTCCCCGGTTCACTCATAGTTGACTTCACCCGTCCTCTAACGATTTGTAGTTATTGTAAAACGTGCCTCTCAAATGCTTCCTTCTCGCTCCCCTCGCCGGAGCCAGCGGCGGGCACCGTTCGACTAAAAGAACTTCGCAATCGCTGTGTATATTACGCTCGTTGATAAAGGAGAAAGAAAGGGAACGCAAGACGTTTACGAATGTTGCGCAAATTCACTGTCTACGGGCCTGTCCTCCTTCCCAATTGATCGTGGAATGTAGGAAACACGCGGACTCCTGGAGAAAAAGAGACCATCGGGTCAGTCGATACACGCGTTGTGCATTCCCCGGTTTGCGTTTCGACATGTAACTTTCGGAAACCTGGTTTCCGGCTCGCCAATGTTGGCCGAGCTAGTAGCGTCTCGTGTACGTACTCATTTCCTCATTTTCTGATTCGACAGAACCCTCAACAGATTTATGGCAGGCGCCTCCGCGATCAACGAGAGAACCGTGCTGCAGATGTACGTGATCACTATCATTCCGATGGCCATGTTACCCTAAGAAAAGAAAAGGAAACGAGACGTTAACCGTTGGTCCGTTCGATTAGTTGTGGTTCGGTCAACTGAAAATGTTGCAATTTACCGTTGATAGTATATCGAAGTAATGCGGATACTTATTGTTCAAGTTCATCGAGCTGATGATGAACGGGTTCGCGAGGTAAGCGCAGAACGTGAGCCTGCTCAGTGGTATGAACAGCTTGAACGACAGGATCTTGTTCACGATACCTGCGAGAAGCAAAGAGCTAGAGGATCGAACGAACCTTCTATTATTGAACGAGCAAGCATTCGAATTACCTCCGTTGTTCGTGACGCACGCGAACGTCAGCCACGCTATGCCGATGCCCCAAAATGTTCTGGACAATGAGGTGTAGATAACGCTCCCGTAGATCGGCAGATCTCTTTGCACTCCGGTGAAAAGGATCCCGCAGTTGCACAGAATGCTGAGAGTCCAACCGATCGTTCGGTCCCTCTGAATTGTCAATATTAATCTTAATAATGATTTTAATAAATTTGCATACCGACGATTACTGAACGTTTACTGATCCCAGCGGACCTTCGATATCTCACGGAACCCGCGCGAAATTATATCGGAGAGAAAAATGGAGCATAATATCCATTGTTTACCGTCGAAAGCTGCACTTTGTAGTTCAACTTATCGATGATGAGCGCGGCGGCTATTCCTATAAGGAACGGTCCGATCCTGAGCCAAGGACGAATGTACAATTCTGTCAGCGTCCTGTGCACAGCGTCTACCCTGAAGAGAAGCAATTAGAAGAACACGGTTGGTCAGAAGGAAGATCGACTGCCGAGCGAGAGGATACCCCGGATACTTACGAAGGAACATAATCGAGGGCGTACGCCGTATACCCGTTCGTTACTATACAGACGAGCAACGTTAGACTGCCCAAAGCGAGAGCGACGTAGGATCGCCTGGAACAATTCGTCGAAAGTTCAAGATCATTCAAGTTTCGAGCTCACGGATACAGCAAGCAGAAGAGAATCGCTTACCAGATGTACAGCATCAGCAGAATTGTGGCGAACACGAAGAACTGCATGTCGTTGGCCACGTACCAGCTCCAGCTGAGGCACTGAAACAAGAACAGACACCGTGCGAATCGTCGCGCTCCTCAGGCTTTCGAATAAAACGCGAAGTGTCCGGCGACAAATGAACAACGCGCGTCCGTTTGCGCCGGATACTATCGTTCGCAGTACCAGTTCATCCCACGAGTAGAAATTGTTGATGTAGAGCAGATTCCGCCACCAGTATTTGGAACAATAGTAGCTCGGCTCCTCGTAGATCTGGTAACTCGAGGTCTTGGAGTAGTAATCATAGTTCAATATCGCGAGCAGTATCACGGTCAGGTACGTTGGCGTGAGTCTGAAAAGACCGATAAGAGACGTTCAGGAAGCCGTTTTCCCTTTCCAACGCCGCGGCTGTTTTGGTTTCGCTGCCTAATTTTACCTAATGAATCGTTTGACGGTTTGCAGGGAGATCTGCAGCGCGCACAGTCCGGGATTCAGAACCGGTTTTTCCTTGCGCATCACCTTCATGAACATGAAGCTTATCAGGAACCCGCTTATGCAGAGGAACGTGTCCACGGAGTACGTAGCGTTGCTGATTATCTGCAGGAAAAGCTCGTCGGTGTACATCACGCCCAACGACGTGTTCGCTGAAACAACAATGAACTACCCGTTAGCGCCGAACGATCCAACGACCGGCTATATAGCCGTCGAACAATCCCGCCGATCGTCGTCGACTCCCTCACCCATGTAATTGTTGCTGAAGTACGCGGCGTGCACGAAAATGATCCACGACATGCTCAAGAACTTGATACCGTGCAGCGCCGGCACCGAGTCCCTTCCAGTTTCCAAATTGAAGATCTGCTTCGCGTTCGAATACGCGGAGAAGCATATCAGAAGCTTCTCCTTCATGCTCTGCGGCTTGTGCTCCTCCAACGAGATGTTTTCCGTTTCCGGCTCGTGTTTCGCTTCCACGTCGTTCTTCAGATCTGCGTCGATTCGATTGTCTTTAGATCTGTCTGTCGTCGTGCGCGAGAAGGATCGACGGACAGGATCGAGGAATTATATCTAATTATGTCTAAATTACATCTAAATTATATTTAGATTATATTATATTATATTAATATATTATATTAATATATGTAATAATATATAATAATATATAATATAATATAATATATATAATAATATAATATTATATTATATATATTATATCTAGGTCCTATCTGGTCAAGCGTTGACGAGAAGGAAATAGGTTCGTGATTCGCGGGGTAAATTGGTGAATCTGGCGATCGAGGGACGCATTCGTGCTCACCGGCAGTGTTATTGTTCTCGAACGTGAGGAAGTCCCTCTTCTTCAACAGCCGTTTTTGGTAAACCATTACGTCGTACACCGTGGCGAACACGACCAGGCCAATGCTCAGCAACAATACAAATCTGCGAGCAAACGGATCGACGCGTGTCAATATTATTTATTATTCTCGGTGGATTGCGCAAGATTAAAAGACTCTTTTGCATTTTCGTCACGGGCGCGAGCGGATCCGTGCAGGCAACGGAAAACCTCGAGGAGTATGTATTTGGAAACCGATTACGCGGAGATCTCGCGGATTTCGTCGTCGACGATGACGACGACGACGACGAACGTAACATATCGAATCAGGAGGCGGGACTCTCGTTACGGATTCTTGCAAAATTGATCCGGGAGATCGTTAATGGATATCGTTATCGTAATCGATTACGTTCGGGTACGCACATGATTAACATCTTCGGACCGCTCAACAGCCATTGATAATCGTTCGTCACATCGGACACCTTGACCAACATAAAGTCCGCGCGGTACAGCTGCCCAATTAGGAGTGTCCTATCACGGAAGATCTTCTCTATGATTAGCCTTAACTCGTTCGCGGTGCAGGTGGATGGCAAGCATAATCCCAGCACCATTCTTTCCTGAAACACCACGTGACAATGAGCCGAGATGCTCGAGGATTGAGCCAGGGCTCTAAGGGTTGCAGAACATCCTTCTTTACTTGTCTTCGATTCTTCGAAGGACTATCGATTTAACATGTTCTCGCTTGATTCGAATCGGTAAACCTGATCCAGTAAACCTGGATCATTGTCATTAGATTGCCGGATCGAATCAGTTTGGCTCATTTACGATTTTATTGCTATATTTATATACTTATATATATTATTTATTATTTATATATTCATTTATTATTTGTATATTTATTTATATATTTATCTTATATATATATTATTATATAATAATATATAATATATATTATTAATTATATATGTTATTTAAGTTTTTGTATAGATACAAAAATTCAAATAATGTTTTTGAAAACGTATGTTGGTCATAATTCTGTTAAAAATCAACATACGTTTTAAAAAACATTATTCAAGTCTTTCCGTATAGCAATAAAGTGGTAAATGAGTTAAATTAACTCGCTCCGGCTGTCTAGTGTTATGCACATTACGATATATTAAATTCATTTCGAAGGATTTTAAATTGTAGATGTAGCTTAGAGGCAGGCTAAGTGATAGTTTATTCGTAAAAACTTCTGCAACTCATCATGAGCATACATTAGTCACGAAGATGGGGGTATTCATGCGAGTAAGAGGCTGACTAATGCAATGAGTATCGATTAGGATGTCCAGTTTTTTTTTTGCGATACGCGCTGTTGTAACGCAAAAGATCGATACATTAATATTTCTTCCTGCTGCCAATTAGGCCTCCGTTTTTCAGGAATTTTACACCTTATTTCGAGTACTCCTAACGCACCGATTCCCAAAATGTATCATTTGCGTGTCACACGCTATAATTAACGGGACATCGAACGTGCAAGGCTTCGGCAAAAATAGAATTTCCACGTTATTCTACACGAAAAGAAATGCCGTTTCAGCGATTTTCTAGAGGAAGTTTTGTTTCACGCATATATTGCGTGCGTATTTCGCACACAATGTGAGGAAACATTAAAGTAATCAAAGCAGGATAGTGGAGCCGGTTACTGTGAGGTAACCGGCTTTGGTTCGTTTTCAGGTACAATTTATTTTATATTCATCGAATAAGTATATTACGTTTTTTTTTCATTGAAAAATAAACGAAATGAAAGAATACAGAATATGCAAAAATTTAATATGTCTTATTCGATAAATGTAAAATTAATTATACCGGAGAACAAACCAAAGGCGCAGGCAATTGGTCACCCCTCAGCAAACTGGCTCCCCTATCTTACGCTCTTTTCATGGAAGATAATATTGGTTTCTGGTATTATTTTCTGGGATTATTTAAATAATGTCTACGTTTGCTTCCCGTTATGTATAAACATTTCAACAGAATTAAACGGTAAATATTTTTTCCGTCCAATAGATGTTCAGATAATTATAAAACCTTGAAAATTAGGATGGTCTAAAAGCTAGAGCTGATATGTATATACTAATGTATACTAATATGTATATATACTAATATATATACTAATATATGTACATACTAATGTATACTAATATGTATATATACTAATGTATACTAATATGTATATACTAATGGCGGGCGGGAGTCCGAGATTTCGGGTTAAAATCGGGTCGGATATGTGTGTTTACAAATCGAGACATTTCGTGGAAACATAAGTACGGTAATTTCTCCCGGAAATGTTCGAAGGTCGGAAATGAAAAATTAGAATAAAGGAATACTAAGTCAAGATCCTTCGAGCCTCGTTTTTATAGAAACTCGAGACAGTCGGCAAAAAAAGGCAGCGACCCGCATGCTTGGTGTACATTAATATAAACACACAGCGATGCTGGAAGAAAAACAATGACCTAACTTTTTCATTTCTAATTTTTTTGCCACGATTCGAAGGCAATCTGGATGCCACGATGCGACGGTCACGTACCTTGTAGCTTCGCGTCGCGTGCCGCATCACACGCTTAGTCGACTCCGCCGATCCTTAGCATCGACGTACCAATAAATTGCATATGCGTAGAACTGGCACAGGGAAATTCAGAGCAACCCGAAATTTGGCATTTCCGGGAGAAATTACTGTATGAGAAAATTACCGAAAAAGTATATAGAAAAATACTTGTGTCAGATAACAGCTAATGAAAAACTAATGAAGAGAAAGGAAATAATGAAATGTCTAAATATGTCTCCCTGATCCCATATCAGAATTTCGGGCACCCGAAAGTTTCGGGTCCCGAGCCGACCCGAGCCGATCAATGGCAAACCCGAGCCGAGGCTCGCTGCCCAAAATTTCTGGTACTCGTACACCACCCCTCGCAACTACTAACAGAAGCAAACGACCAAATATTACCAATTTTTTCCAACGTTCTATATAAACCGGATATATTAGATCATTAAGCATAAAATATCCGATTTTGAAACTGATATAGGTTTGATTCGTTATATCTCGGGCCTTGCTCTCAGGTCGCCCGCGTGGTTCATTTTGGACATTAAAATCTCCAGATCGGATTTTTTCAAACCATCGACGTACTCTATACGTTCATTAGCCACATTAACATTTCGATTTGTCTGCGCTGCATTAGTTCCACGACGGAACTCATATACGAAAATAACGGAAATTTTTGACTTATCCATGGCTTAGAATATTTAACCCTCAGCCGACAATAACCCTTTGCACTCGAATGCACCCTTTGCGACTCTCTGGCGCCATTAAAAACTGTTACGTCACGTGCCAAAATAATTGTATCAATCAAATCTGTTTATATTTAAGAAGCCGTCGAAAGCGTAACAGTTGGTCACAATATTTAATCTCATATGCATAAAATGCACTAGGTCATGTAAAGTGGAAAAACCGTGGGTCGGAGAAGCTGTTTAAAATTGTCCGTTAATTCGGCTTCGAGCGCAAAGGGTTAAAAATAAAATAGCGCGTCTTAAAGGCCAGATGACGTATCCCTTCTCACTGCAAAAGAAAAAAGAACAAAGAACGATCGAACTGAAATATCGGAAACACAGGATGCCAAACATGATGCTTCAGGTAACCGGACATTTCATACTTAATTACCTAATAATTAACCTTACCTCGCCGTGAATCCCAATATGATACTGCCACGTGCTGTTGTGCAGGAACCTGGCGACATAGTACTGCACCTTGAACGGAGGGAACTCGGTCTCGGGGTCCCGATAGATCGAAGCATTCTTCTTGTATCTCGTGGACAGCGGCAGCATCCTCTTGTCGTTGATGTAATCGCACCCCAGCCGACTGCCCGGCCAGAAGTTGTTCCCGATCGTGAACCCGGCCCCGGGACTTCCGCTGACGTCCAGAACTTCGGAAACAAACAATGTGCTTTATAATCCACGACCGACAGGGTCCCGCCGAAACGGTGTCAGCCGCGACTCTGTCAAACCGATCGCGAGATCCGAGAGCACATCGAATCACGAAAGTCGGTGGTCGCGTTGAAACTCGTCCGGAAACCTCGGCGTTTCGCCGAGGCGAAAATTCTACGGTTTCCGGGGCGCCCAGACGTTTTACAGCCGAACAACGAGGCTTTTGTGAGAGAGAAACTCTCCGTCGACCCGAAAATGACGTGGAAATGGCATGGAAACGTCGGCGTTTCGCCGAGGCGATCCGGAAAAACGGTTTCCGGGGCGCTCAGACGTTTTACAGCAGAAAAACGAGGCTTTTGCGAGAGAGAAATTCTCCGTCGATCCGAAAATGACATGAAAATGATACGGAAACGACGGCGTTTCGTCGAGGCGATCCGGAAAAACGGTTTCCGGGGCGCCGAAAAGTTTTACAGCCGAACAACGAGGCTTTTGCGAGAGAGAAATTCTCCGTCGATCCGAAAATGATATGAAAATAGCATGGAAATCTCGGCGTTTCGCCGAGGCGATCCGGAAAGACGAGGCTTTTGCGAAAGAGAAATTCTCCTTCGACTCGAGAATGACATGAAAATGTAATGAAAATGGCGTGAAAAGCGAGCTGGTGGCGATCTCGTTCGCGAAAGCCTTGTACCGTTTCAACATCGCATCCTTGTTCCCGTGAAAACCGCGGATCATACCGGCGCGGACCGGATAGTTTCTTGCGCAACGCGATTAAAACGACGATCGATCTATCTATCTATCAGACGGTCCCTACGAAAAGACGAGAAGGATCTTGTCGCGTAATCGCGAGTCGCGGGGCCCACGTTTGATACTGCTCGCGATATTGAATTATGTTTACTACTCTAAGACCTCGAGTCACGAGATTGTCGAGCAGCCGAGCTACTATTGTCCCAAATACTGCTGGAGTAATCTGCTCTACATCGACAAATTCTACTCGCGGGCCGAGAACTACGGTACTGCAAACGATAATAAGTCCCTACGAAAAGTCGGGGAGGATCTTGCCGCGTAATCGCGAGACGGCGGGGCCCGCGTCCGCGAGCGTTGCACAAGCGGCGGTTCGAACGCGTTATCGGGCCGAATTATCCGACGGCGTAACCGCCTCTCTGTGTACACGGGAACGGAAACGAGCCTATTACGAAACAGGCCGTCGCGCATTCCGTCTCGTTTCGTTTGGCTCCGAAGTTTCCGCAAGGTTTTCTATTTTCTCCGCTTCGACCGTCTCTTCGTCGATACTTCGCCTATCACCGCGGGATCTGGCGCCTCGGCGAAATACGGGTTTCCCTGTGCCACGAGAGAGCCGGTCCGACGACGACGACGACAACGACGACGGTGACAGTGACGACGACTTATCGGTAATCTATCGGCGACAGAGACTGTCCGATTGGAAATCGGAGAAAGCGGCAATATATTCGGCTACTAACGTCTCATGGCCCAAAAGACGTTAGCGTCGATGGCGTCTCGCAGCTGTTGCATCTCGGCGCGACACTGCGTGCTGTTCAGAAGGTTCAGATTGTTCAGGACCGTGTACAATGGCATGGTCTCGACCATGACTTCGCGGTTCGACGCGACGGCCGGGCTGGCGCGGCACCCCAGCAAGCAGACCGCCGCTACCAGCAACACCTTCCCGTAGCAATTCATGTTTCGTTGATCGTGTGTACGACACCCGTGTTGTCACTGTTATCGATTGTCACTGAGAACTGTACAGCATGTCCCCCGTATAATGGTGAACGACGCGAATGCATTCGCGGTGACCGGCTGCGAGAGTTCTCTTGGTCCCGGTGGGGCCAACGGAGCTGACGGTTTCGCGGACCACGGAGGACTGAAGTTCCCCTGATCGGGATCGGGGTTGAAAACCGATGCCGAATCGCCCGCGGACGCTCCCGGATCGGCGACGACGACGTCTACGCGCCGCTTTGGCCACGGGCGCGCGATCTCGGAACAGACAAACCGTGGACGACGACGACGACGAGGAGGAGGGGGCCACGATTTATTTGCATGAGAGCACGCCGCAACCAAGGAGATACCACGACCGAACGGGAAAGGACTGCTGCCGTGCAGGAGAAGTAATCACAGAATCCGAATGGAAAGCAAACCGTCCCGTCCCGTCCTCGTGGCCTGCGTCGTCATCCGCCGGCGTCGTCGTACCTTTGATGTCGGCCCGCGCGCGTCTCCCAAACCCCACCATGCCGGCGACCGTCCCAACTTGTTTCGTTACCGTGCCGTTCCTTCGCCGGACGATCATTATTCCCGCCGGTTTGCCCGATATCGGCTAATTATTTCGTCTAAGCTCCGCCGGAACGCCGGGCCGTCTCGCTTTTCCTCTGCGGCCAGGTTTTACGCAACGACGCGCGCGACGACGGTACATTTTCGCGAAAATGTTCCTTCGCGCGATTCGAGAATCGGCACCCTTGTGACGATTATATTATGTTATAGTTATATTATGATCATTATATTAATGCATAAGTGTTTTCGTTTTATCGTACTCGTTGCGAGTGTCGGTTATTTTTCGGTGATCGGCTGTAAATCGTGTATCGTTGGAATATAATTATTATAATATAATAATAATTAATAATTATATTATGATAATTATATTGCTGCATAAGCGTTCGTTTTATCGTACTCGTTGCGAGTGTCTGTTATTTTTCGGTGATCAGCTATAATCGTGTATCGTTGGAATATAATTATTATAATATAATTATAATATACAATAATAATTAACAATTATATTATATTATAATTATATTATGATAATTATATTCCCTGTGTAAGCGTTCGTTTTATCGTATTCGTTGCGAGTGTCGATTATTTTTTGGTGTAATCGGCTATAAATCGCGTATAGTTGGAATATAAAATTTAATAGGAAGAATTAATATAATAATAATTAATAATTATATTATATTATAATTATATTCCTGCATAAGCGTTCGTTTCATCGTATTCGATGCGAATATCGGTAATTTTTCGGTGATCGGTTATAATCGTGTATCGTTGGAATATGATTATTATAACATAATTATAATATAATAATAATTAACAATTATATTATATTATAATTATATTATGATAATTATATTCCTGCGTAAGCGTTCGTTTTATCGTATTCGTTGCGAATATCGGTAATTTTTCGGTGATCGGCTATAACCGTGTATCGTTGCGATATAAAATTTAATGGGACGATTTTCACGCTAGATTTACGGAACCCGTCAAAATGACGGGTCGCTAATTTTTTAATTTACGATTATTCATATCGTAAAGATACATTTATGAGTTATTTATTCAATTTGTATGTTACTTACTCGTTTGCAATCAGAATAAATGTATTATTGTTACTTTTATAAAGTAATATAAAACAGCTGTTTTTTTTGTGCTTTGTAAATCTATTATTAACGAAACGAAATCTTTCAGTCCGAATTTCTCAAAGCATTAATCGCGTTCGTTCAATTTATACGTTACTTACTTGTTAAAAATCAGAATGAATGTCTTATTAGTTACTTTTATAAACTGGCATGAAACAGCTGTTTCGTTTCGTGCTCCGTAAATCTAGCGTTAATTTCGACATATCTTTGTTAACATTGTTCCGCGATGTTGATATACCTGCCATGACATTTTAAACTTGAATAATTAGAAATCGGTAAAAACGGGAACATTTTTTTGATCCTGTTGTCATTGTTGACATCTTATTCCTGCCTCCGGCTATTATGCCGGAGCGATGACGAGCAAAAGCGGGGGGAGCGTCGCAAATGTGTATTAGTAGGATATCGGTGTGGATCAGAAATGACTCCGTAACAAGAGGCCGTGCTTTGGTAGCCGGGGAATGAACCTTTTTAGAGCGGGTCTTTCGACGACTGTCGCGATGTGTACCGCAGCAACATTCGCTGCTGCACATGTACTTCGAAAATTTCCATTGCAAAATTGCCTTTTGGTCTACTTTTTGGGAAAAGGTGCCATCGTGCGACGCGCGAAGGAACTTATTTAGAGACAATTCTTTAATCTTTATTAAAATTTAAGTTGTGCCGAACCTTTTGCCGATCATTGTGGAGCACGTGGTTCGCAGCATCCGCTCTCATCTTCGAGGTGACGCTGCGGAAGCTGCGGGGCACGACGGGCAGATTAAAAAATGCGCCGAATAAACTACTGTAATTAAAATTAAATAATAACTGATACAGTTATTATTATTATTACGTTTATTTTCAACTGCAAGACGGCGAAAATATGTTAGCCTAGACACCGGCAGAATCTAAACCGAAAGAATCTAAATCCGCCTCTGGTTACCACAATGATTCGCTGATTTCCTAACGCGACTGGTGTTATTACTTGTCCAATATGAAATGCTAAAAAATCGTCGACGTTTTCGAGACGATTAAGTAATCACTAAATGGTAATATGCTAATTTCCAGGATTGATGACGCGTGCGCCAATTGCATAACCGGGCTTCGCGACAAACTCACAAGGCGTGTTACGATTTTGGTGAAAATTCTAACATGTGAAAAGTATTCTAACAATTTTTTACAATCACTAGATTGTTGTTTGGAATCCAAGCGAAGATCAAGAACAATCGGACATCTTTCAAAGACAAGGGGCGCGACAAAACCCACAAGACAGGGAGTCCTTTTTTAGCAAAATAAGTAAGAATGAGAAAGCTATTTCTCATTATGAGAAATAGCTTTTCTTCATTTATTAGTAATGCGTGTACAACCATCTTTGTTTTCTTTTTTTCAACTTCTGTCATCCTTTTTGGCCATGATTTGCACAGTTTTTTGATAACACTTTCCTTCGGTGGTTTCTATTCGTTTAAAACGCGAGTTCTCGATGCTTCTGTGTTATTGAAATGTCTTTCCACTTGCATAAATTTGTTGTGCACGTATGCACCAACAATTTTCCATGAGATTGAGATGCGTAGCTCAGACAAGTCCAGATAAAAATTAAATACCTACGGTTTTTGCTGGCGCAGCTTCAGTTGCGCTGAATTAAATCATGCGTAAACGTAAACGTGAGCAGCGATACTGCGACGTTTTAACGGTAAATTAGCATACGCGATGCCGATTAATATTATCGCAACGTTTAATATCTCGATGATCTCGCCGCCGTAATGTCACGTTGCCACGAAACCGTGACAGTTTGGGACATTCCGACTCGTTCTCCTAAAACCGTGACTTTTGCGTTGTCATGGTTGCGGCAAGCGGAAAGTATGTACACGCATTTGTCGACGAGAGAGGCAGCCAGAAGGCAGAAGTCAAGTGTCAGGTGTTGTCTCTCCCGACACCGTTGCGTTTCGTCTCGCGGCACGCAGGAGGAAACGAAAGTTTTGCAAGCGCAAGG
Source organism: Megalopta genalis (assembly GCF_051020955.1). Lineage (NCBI taxonomy): Eukaryota > Metazoa > Arthropoda > Insecta > Hymenoptera > Halictidae > Megalopta > Megalopta genalis. The sequence goes on along the minus strand of NC_135013.1, from coordinate 31,067,684 downwards.
TCGGAATATTACAGAGTGTCCGAAAATTATGATATTCCTCAGGTCATTTCAAGTAACTTTTTCCTTAGCGAAAATGCGATCCGCGGCTTCGTTCATGAGATATTAACGAAAAAGCAGCGACCAACGAGATGCGAGCTCGGCTGACGCGAGACGGCCGGGCCAATCGGCGTAACCGGGCTTCGTGCGCTCGCTGACTGGGCTCCGCCTCGCGCCAGCCGAGCTCGCCTCTCATTGGCCACTGTTTTTCGTTAATAACTCGCGAACGAAGCCTCGTAGAACATTTTCGCTGAGGAAAAAGTTACTCGAAATCACCTCAGGAACCTCTTGTTTCCCGAAAATACTATAATTTTGGGAGACACCGTATAATTCACTGTCGCCCTCGAGCATAGAATAGTGCGATAAATGGACGATCGAACCGATGGCACGGTCGTCAACTGGACGAAACAGAGCGGAATGGACCGCCGAAGATGATGATGATGATAACACCGAGAATGATTCGGTCAACGTGGCGGCGAACGTGCCTGATACCGCCTAGACAATGCGGTTTGCTAAGCAAATTGACAAGCCCCGTGACGAATTCGACGAGCCGAGCCGCGAGAAATGCAAATTCTACGAAACGACGACCTGGCGGCGCTCGATCGGCCTGTTACCTTTGCCGAAGATTTCTGTCTCTTAGCATTTGCCACGGGCGATCGTACGGTCGTCTCTTCGCAAACACATCGTCGACGTGTACTTCGAAGATCGACTTCGGCGGCCACGAAGTCCGAAGAAAATCGAAGCAATTAATCTAGCGATACAATGATTAATTTTCAAGGCCGGACGAATAATAACTGACGCGAATACGATGTGATGGCAGCCACATGTTAATGGGCGAATAAATTATCAATGGAGGAATATACCGCTCGTAAAAACCTCTTACGGCACAGGCACGTCTGTCTTGCTTCAGCCGTGAGCGCGTCGGAAAACTAAGCATTTGGAAGGCCGAGGGTGAATCGAGCGATCTTTGTGAATCCTATATATTTAGAAAACTGTTGAGAACGCAATAACAAACACTTTCCCGCGACGCGAAGCCGCGTCTTCGATCCCTCGCGCTACGATTTCTTTCACAACCGTGACGATAGGCGCTCGGCGTGTTCGACGCTAGATTTACGGAACCCGTCGAAATGACGCTAATTTTTTCATCTACGATTATTCATATCGTGAAGATACATTTTTGTGTTATTTAGTCAATTTACACGGTAGTTGCAGCAAACGTTACGATAAAAATCAGGATAAATGTCCTATTGTTACCTTTACAAACTAATATAAAACAGCTGGTTTTTCGTGCTCCGTAAACCTAGCGTTAATCATTTCCTCGATAGACCGAGACGGTTCCTGTTTTTCGTATCTCGCACGTCTTTTCATTTACCGCGAACTTCGACGAGAGAATATTTAAATTTTATTTCGACTTTGAACAAACGAATAGCACGTTCATATATTTAGCGGATGACGTCCGACTCGTGTTACAATGCGAGACGTTCAACTACGAGAAAACGTCTTCAATCGCGTCCGTTTGTTCATTTAATAATCACCGATTCCCCGAGTCCATTATCCCCGAGCTTCCTTCAACCGTGGCACAATGATTCAAACGTCCTATGTCAGTTTCAAATTCGGTGCCCGGAACGATCGGATATACATACCGCCTTCGAACGAAAGTAACAAGAAGCTGCCAGCGTTTGAAAGTTGCGCAACGAGGACTAGCAATGAAACATTAGGTTGGAAACTATGAAACGGGCGTCGAATAAAAGTAAAAAACTAAAAGCGCAATTTTTCACATTATTTATTATATTATTATATTCAATATTCATTATAAAATAATATAATAATAATATAATAATAATATTATAATAAAATAATATAATAATATATTCATTATAATATAATAATATAATATTTATATTTAATATTCATTATATAGATATACTATATAGATTGAATATAATAATATATAATAATAATAATATAATATAATATATAAAATAATGAATATTATAATAATAATAATAATAATATAATATTAATATTATATAATTAATATAATAATATTATAATATATAATATAAAATATAATATATATAATATAATAATATATATAAAATGGGATATATATTTTAAATAAAAATGGGATACAAAGACGACAAAATTGTACGAAATCAGTAAGAAGAATTCCTTTAAAATTTATGAATAAAAATATCGAGCGCACATGTTACAACGAATCTCTCTCGGTCGCAGCTGAACACAGACCAAACGAAAACGCCCGTTTCATAGTTTCCAGCCTGATACAAAGGACGATAATTCTCGGCGATCGGTTTTTGCGAGAGGACGCTCGGAGCACATGGCAAAAATGTCGGCGTTGCGAAACCCGGGAACGGCGGCCCAACACACAGCCATCATCTTCTTCTCGGCCAGGCAATTCCGTCGGTTCGGCTCCGGGAGCGCGTATTACGTGCAGCGATTACGTGTCGGCGAAATTTCATGAAGTCGGACGAACGGACGGACAGAGAGGCGTTGCACCGAGAACACCTCTCGCGGGTCTCTACCTAATATCCCGCCAATAAAATAAGAATGCTAATTGCGCCGGGGCTCTCTCGGCGCGCGAGAGAGAGAGAAAAAAAGCGCGAGATTACCCGGCGAATAGAGGCGTTAAAACGCGCGGGCACGAGCCTCGCGTGAACGCGACACAGCCGAGCACAGGTGAAAGTTTTCGAAGCAAGGAGGTGCAGGAGGAGGTGGTGGAGGAGGAGACGGACACGATTGAACAAGGACGAACGAGAGTAAGCACCTGGGAGATTCGAATACGCGCGATTGTCAGCTTGTGATTAGGGATGGGGCCGAGTGCGAGCTGTTATGCTCGCGGATTCGAGCGGATTCCGGTAGCCAAGTTTCGCTTCATGGGTTTCGATTACATGGCTGCATTCGGTGCAGATTCTCCGTAATCGGCGCTCGGATTGTACAGGAAAGTGGACAATTTGGGAGGAGGAGGTACGATCTCTTTTAGGCGATAGTTTGTTGTAATGATCGATTGTCAATGACTATAGAAACGAGCCGCAAGGCTCGTATGATCGATCTCCTCTTCCCAAATTGTCCATTTTTGTGTACAATATGGCCGTCGATCGGGGGGATTCGACATTTTATGGGATCGCAAAGTCGTAGAAAAGAAGAGGAAACGTTGAAATGTGGTTTCTAGAACATAGTTTTTGATATTTCTCAGAAAGATGGCCGAGACAATTGTGAAAGAAGACGATTAATTGCTCGAGGGCATTGAAATCTTGTCAAACCATGTTCTTTACGATTATATTCGTTTCTAGTGGTTTCTTAAAAGATAAATACAGTGATTTCTCCCTAATTCGCGCTCTGATTGCGCACAAAAATGGACAGTTTGGGAAGAGAAGATACAATTTTTTTTAGATGATAGTTTGTTGCAGTTATCGATTGTCAACAACTATAGAAACGAGCCGCAAAGCTCGAATGATCGATCTCCTCTTCCCAAATTGTCCATTTTTGTGTACAATATGGCCGTCGATCGGGGGGATTCGACATTTTATGGAATCGCAAAGTCGTACGAAAGAAGAGGAAACGTTGAAATGTGGTTTCTAGAACATAGTTTTCGATATTTCTCAGAAAGATGGCCGAGACAATTGTGAAAGAAGACGATTAATTGCTCGAGGGCATTGAAATCTTGTCAAAGCATGTTCTTTACGATTATATTCGTTTCTAATGGGTTTCTTAAAAAGATAAATACAGTGATTTCTCCCTAATTCACGCTCAGATTGCGCACAAAAATGGACAGTTTGGGAAGAGAAGATACGATTTTTTTTTAGATGATAGTTTGTTGCAGTTATCGATTGTCAACAACTATAGAAACGAGCCGCAAAGCTCGAATGATCAATCTCCTCTTCCCAAATTGTCCATTTTTGTGTACAATATGGCCGTCGATCGGGAGGATTCGACATTTTATGGGATCGCAAAGTCGTAGAAAAGAAGAGGAAACGTTGAAATGTGGTTTCTAGAACATAGTTTTCGATATTTCTCAGAAAGATGGCCGAGACAATTGTGAAAGAAGACGATTAATTGCTCGAGGGCATTGAAATCTTGTCAAAGCATGTTCTTTACGATTATATTCATTTCTAATGGTTTCTTAAAAAGATAAATACAGTAATTTCTCCCTAATTCGCGCTCAGATTGCGCACAAAAATGGACAGTTTGGGAAGAGAAGATACGATTTTTTTTTAGATGATAGTTTGTTGCAGTTATCGATTGTCAACAACTATAGAAACGAGCCGCAAAGCTCGAATGATCGATCTCCTCTTCCCAAATTGTCCATTTTTGTGTACAATATGGCCGTCGATCGGGGGGATTCGACATTTTATGGGATCGCAAAGTCGTAGAAAAGAAGAGGAAACGTTGAAATATGGTTTCTAGAACATAGTTTTCGATATTTCTCAGAGAGATGGCCGAGAAAATTGTGAAACAAGAAGACGGTTAATGGCTCGAGGGCGTTGAAATCTTGTCAAATCATATTCTTTATGATCATATTAGTCTCTAGCAGTTTCTTAAAAGATAAATACAGTGATTTCTCCCTAATTCGTGCTCTGATTGCGCACAAAAATGTACAATTTAGGAAGAGAAGGTAAGATTATTCGAGCCTTGCGCGTTGACAATCAGCAACTATTAAAAACGTGTCGCAAATAATTGTATTTCCTGTTCCCAAATCGTTCATTTTTGTTCAGAAGCTGATGAACGACTGGAGATTTTTTATTATCATAATTTCGTACGTATACAACCAAACCACCAAACCACTACGTGTAAGTGGTTCGACGCTTGGAAAGATTAGATTACAGGATCGACGTTTCGAAGCATCATCAGATCGGAATTCGACTTCTCAATGGTCGTCAACAATGGATATTTCCAAGGAGATCAGATCTTTCCGTCAGTCGATGCGTAAGATCCCCTCGAGATGCGGCACCTTTGGTACGGGTTCCTTTTTTTGTTAGTGGAGAATCGATTAACTCGCGATGCAGATTTCAAATAGGATGTTGTTCATTTCTTTCTTTCTCATTATGGATATTAAATACTAATGAAAAGCATCGGAAAGTAGGTCATTCTTTTTTCTAATTCGATGACGATCGGATGACTGTGATTTGTCATTTCACAATGATTACCATTGTAAATATATAATGATCATAATTATAATGATGATCATTAATAGTAATAATGACCATAATAATAATAATGATCATTAATAATAATAATGATCATAATAATAATAATGATCATTAATAGTAATAATGATCATAATAATAATAATGATCATTAATAGTAATAATGATCATTTTACAATTTAATAGCTATTGCTATTAGTACTTCAAGTATTATATATGACGACTATCGTATACGAATGACACAGATTTTCGTCCGTCTCTACAAACGAATGTTTGTCGCAACATGGTTGCGTAAATGAAATTTGAAAGTAGTAGGATCCGAGCGAGATGCGACAGTAACAATTGTAATAAATATGAATCGAGATTATACCGAGAAGCCTGTCCAAGGGCAGCTCCATAAACGGTCTTCGAAATGTCTAATTTAACATTTTAGAAATTCGCAACTTCTGATCCGCGATTTTGAAAGAACTATACTAGCAAAAAAAATCTATCGGTTTTTCTAGCACTCGCTATAATTACAACGTCATTTAAGGAGCACACTTCGATCGCAGCTTGTAAACCGGATGAGATATTCCAATTAAGGAGACTGTCAGGGAAAAGCACAGGTTGGCTTCTATGCAAATTTTCGCGACGCAACGCGTTCGTGCATGTGATAAAATTATTTACCGGTAACAGGGCAGATATCGCGTGACGCGACACTGAAAATTACAGGCACCATGCGATCCGTTCGAATTTCGAGAATAGATCGGACGTAGAACAAAACCTTCGAAGTAAATCGCGTAACGATGTTGACGCAAAGTGTATGCGCGGTCGTGACATTGCGACAATAGGTTAAACACAGCCCGCGGTGGTTTGCAATGTATCAGAAAATCAGTTTTCCTCGATTATGTACGGTGACTTGTAAAAGTGTTCTTACAGAAGAACGCCGCTTACTAAATGTATTTCTTCAATGAAATGTGCGCGACGGTGCATCATCGTGCACGCGACTTCGATTTTCGCGACTTCGTGATCTCGTTTCGTTGAACGCTAGATTTACCGAGCAGAACAGAAAAACAGCTGTTTTATATTACTTTTGCATTTATTCTGATTTTAAACGAGCAAGTGACCGCGTGAATTGAATAAATAACTCGTAAATGTATCTTTACTCAAAATTAGCGACCCGCCATTTTGACGGGTTCCGTAAATCTAGCGTTAATATGACCGAAATTCCGGTACAATAAATTTCACGCGTTTTCAATCGAATTATCGCGACACAAGGTTAATCTGTTGACACGTAAAATCGTGAAAAAGCGAATTTTTCACGATACTTTCGCCGATTACCGAACTCGGTGACGATCGCATCGTAATAAAACAGAAAAGGAAAAGTGATGCAAGAATTCGCGAGCGCTCTCGTAAACGTGTTTATCGCAAGAACAAAAATAACCGATCGAGCAGGCTGCTAATTGAATGATAATTGTAATCGACAACTCGTTTGACAACACACGTTCCAATGAACCCGAACTTCCGTCAAAATGATCTTTAAAACGAAAGATCGCGACGAACGGTTATTCATTTATTTATTGAAATCTTATTCGAAATCTTATTTTGCAACGGTTCAGCCTCGATTTGCAAAGAAGTTTCACAGAGCATTCTCTCTCTTTCTCTCTCTCTTTCTCCCTCGATTCGATTAAAAATTCTGTGATCTCAAGAATGAGCAATCGTTTACGGAGCGTCTCGCCGATGAAATGCAAATTAATCGAGCACTGGACGTCCCCCGATTCCGCGCTAATTGTTCTCCTTCAACGGCGGCCCTGAGACCGGTTTCCGTAAAACAAGCGAACAAAGAGCAATGATTTATGGGAAGCGTCGAGGCTCTAACGGCTGAACGGCGAACGATCTCTCGACCTCCAGAATTTGGGCAACGAGTCGGTTCTTTTTAATTGTTTTCAGACGTGCCGCCGACTTCCCTCGCCGAGCTCCGGCGGATAAATGCCGCTGGAAAGCAGGCGAAAAGAGCGACACGCCGGCGCGGCGATCCTTGGAAGACCATCGGCGAGGATTTATCTGTCCGCGATGAATGCGAAACAGCAGGAATTCGACGTTCGCCGCAAGGTCGAGGGAGAAGATACGAAAATTTCTGATAGATGCGATAATATAATATTGTATAATATACGTCACAAGATGCGCAATCAGCAAAAAGTCGCGGCGATTCGCTCGCGGAACCAGCGCAACGGGCGCACGAACTTTCTATGGAGCGGATTTTCCATCGAACGTAGAAGCACGCGCCTCGAACGGGTCGGTCCCGTCTGTCGGACAGAAAACTGTCGACACGAAAATTCCCGGCGGATTTGTCCCGCGCGGCCGACCTTTTTGTCGGGAATTTTTGATTTATCGTTTCGCGGAAACCGTGAAAGCGGCGACGCGCGTATCGCACACGCGCAGAAGAACGTTTAGAGCCGAGCCGAGCCGCGCGAGTTGCTAAATTTACCTAAAACACCCGCAATTGCACAACATGTTCGTTTACGATCGAAGCGCTGCTGCAAACGGATCCTTGACGCGATAACTGCGCGATTTTTATTCTACCGCAGATTTTTACCGGATAGCCCGCGATTAATATTTTTTGCCGGGCTACAACCGCGACTTTTGTCATTTCTAATTCGTTGGAACTCGCAACAACGTCAAGTGATCTCGATAAAATTTTCAACGTGCGTACGAGTTACCGAGATCTGCGGGAGGCATTTTTTTAAATTTTCGTTATAGGTTAAAGTTAAAAAAACGAGAGCTTTTTATTTTCTTTTTTGTTATTCGAAGCGATAGCAAAATTTAAAAACAAAGCGTTTCGGTGATCGTCTAGTACAGGGGTGTCAAACTCGCGGCCCGAGATGAACATTTTTGCGGCCCAGTCAATATATCCGACGCAAAGTAAAAATAAAATAGAAATAGTCTCGGCCTATAAAATTTCTCCCGAAATAGGAAAGATAGTATCAGAGAAGAGATGTCAAGTATCAGGACGTGAACAATAATTTAACTGTATATATGTTTATTACAATGTACTGGTCAAAATAAAAATATTTGTTTCTATGAACATTGACTTTTTTTGCGGCCCACCTAAAGTTAAGCATTGTTTATTTGGCCCAAGTTAGCTTTTGAGTTTGACACTCCTGATCTAGTAGGTTTATCCCGCTGTCGTTTACAAAAAAGAAACTCAAGTCATCGTTATATTGTTAAGATAAGTCTGTATATTGTAAATCGATGTGAAGACAAAAGAAGTGTGAAACAATGCATATGAAGACGATTATACTAGTACAGCTATTAGAGTAAGCCACTATAGTGGTGCGTCGTTCAGAGGGATGCGCGGAAGCCACTATAGTGGCGCGTCGTGCCCCTAAAAGGTTAACCCTTTCCCCCGTCCGCTGCCGGGGCCCGCCGCACTCGCTCGCAAAGAGACGAAATCCTTGGAGATCCCGAGATCATTCTTCATCCTTATTATCTCGTGTTACATCTAGCATCGAGAATTCGTCGTCGAAAGAATCCGCGCGAAGAACGCGGACAAGGTCGGGCGAGTGATAATATTGAACGGCTTTGACCGCGTGACGTTAATCGTCCAGAAAACACGTTTCTCAAAACACGACGTGACGCCAGTTTCTGACACACGATGTTGTTGGTAAAAGAGGAAAAGGTGGCGACGTTTTTTTGGGCATGATCGAGTACGGTCGCGGAGAATTCCGTTGCGAGAAGGACGGCCTTCTCAGACAATGCGAATCCGTGCGGTCAATACGAATCTTAGGGGTAGGTTGCGTCGTGATTTATTTCTTCCAGACTGGTTCGTCCTCGAATTATACCTGGCTACCAGGTTACAGGTTTAGTCTCGTTCTTAATAATTCTCACATCTTATCGTCCTAAACGGCTTGTGTGCATTAAGAGAGTATCGAGACAACCTCATATCGGTGACGTTTATTTTGAGCTGGGCTCTGTAAAAAAAACGAACGTCGCTACGATGCGCAGAATGCAAATAAGCTGAACCAGTAGTTGCTAAGGAAAATCTCAACTATTTACTTTCGAGCTTATAACGAAGATTTTAAAGATGCATTTTATGGATCTCGGTGATATTTATATATATGCTGAGAATTTCGTCGAAATCGATTGATACCGGCATGGATCCGCAAACAATTAACGATTGCGAAAATCGCAGTTTTTCACGGATTTCAATGTTAAATTTCGACTAATTTGTACGTCTTTCAGTGATTGGGTCAATCGATTTCACTGGAAGTTTCGGTACGTGTGTTACTGAGAGACGTAGAAAATGCATCTTTTAAATTTTCGTTGCAGGCTCGGATAAAAAAGTTGGAGAAACGTGATTTTTTAATTCGTTCGTCATGCTAGCCAACTGCAATTTTTGAGAACAATTTTTTAGAAATTGGCTAGTACAAAAAAATTGTCCTTCTAACGTCCCCCCCCCCCCCAAACGATGTATAGATCGCTCGGCACAATTATAAAAAAAGATTGTTTCGCTTTAACCCATTACCCGCCGCGATTAAAAAATCCCAAAAAAAGATTAAATCGAGGTTATTAGTTTCTTAATACTTTCATGGAGCACGTGTGATATGTTCTCACTATTTTAACCCTTTGCACTCGAGTGGCGACTTCGAGGCGCCACTAAAAATCGGTATACTATTTTTCAAAATCATTCTAAGAGCATTTGACTCGTTTATATTTAAAAAAAAACCCGTAAAAATTGCATTTTACTTGCCAACAGGCTCAATTTCACATATATAAATCGCACTGGATTATATAAAATAGAAATTCTGTAGATCAGAAATCATGTTCTGCATTCCGAATTCAAATAGCTTCGAGTGAAAAGGGTTAATACCCCCAAAGGGTTAATACCCTTTGCACTCGAAGCTATTTGAATTCGAAATGCAGAACATGATTTCTGATCTACAGAATTTCTATTTTATAGGCATTAGCCTGTATTTTATTTAAAAGCTGCAATTTTTAAAAGAAACAAATTTAAAAGAGTGTCCCAAAAATGGGACATTGGCGCATTAATCCGTTAAAACCAACTTTTGCGCGACCAGTAATTACAAATTCGCGAAAGTTTCCGTACGGTCACGACGATTACGATCTCCGTTTTCTCGAGTGATAACAAACGCGAATCATCCTATGGTAAACTCGCTGTTCTGTAATCGAACGTTAACGTAACCGAACAAAAAAAAACAAGATCACGCAGCGAACTGCGATCGATTTCTTTAATCGGCGATTATATAAGTTAATAACCGATTAATACATATTTACTTATCGTGTAATCGCGGCAGAGCCGGGCACAGCTCCGACGTGCTGGGGACGTGACGCCGCGCCGGCGCACGTGACGTTCTTTAGACGGGGTAAAAAAACGATCGACGCATGCAGAATCGTTTGCAAATTGTTCCGCATGAGTATGCATATCGAGGCAAAACATATTAGTATAGACCCCCGGACTTCGGCCGTGGGATTGCCTACGCGTGCAGCGCTATTTATGCCCGAACTTTTTTGCGTCGGGACAGACGTCCGCGCGTCCACGATATCCCGGGGACATCCTGGATCCTCGTCGATCATCCCTTATATCCATTTCCAGCGCATCATCGAAATCGGTTCCGATCATCGCAATCGGTTGTGCAATCGCAATTTCGTTCGCGCGATCGTTGCGATCGATCGTGCGTCCGTTACGCAATGACAATCGTCTCCTTTTGCCGAGCGTCATAATCGACGGCAAGATCACGACACCGCGGAAGATCAAGGACGCCAATCCGAGACTTTTTCGTGTCATTCTCAACGACCGCTTTCGCAAACGCGTTTAGAACCGGCATTGTTCTCCGTGGCGACCGGTCCGTCAAGGTGTTCCGCCGACGAAAATCGCGCTCGTCGAACCGCCCGGCGGACGGTCCACCGTCCCGGAATATTCATGAGGGGGTAGATTAGCATAAGCGATTCGCAAAGGCACCCTTGACACGGCCGCGGTGACGTCAAAGAGACCGCGGCACGCGCGCCGACCGTCCCTCGAGGGGGGGATTCTCTATTAGAACGATAAAAGCATGCTGGATGCTGCGATTTTTCTTTCGGGGGAGAAGATGCGACGCTTCTGAGAAACTTTCACGGCGATTCGTCTCGTGTTCGAGGAACGTGTGCCCAGTTTTTTCGTTGTCGAATATGCGACAGGGAAGAGAGATGCTTCTTTAACCCTTAAATGCATGATTTTTTGTTTTGAATTTTTAAAAATCGTTTCTTTATAGGACTGTAGTCATAGGTTACGTGAAAAATAAATAAAAAAATCTAGGTAATAATATTGAGTATTTATTTTGAAGAAAAGTTGTATGTAGACTTTTGGCAACAATATGCGTTTATTACTAAAATTATTGTAGACGTAAACAAGTGGTCATGTATTTATATTATCTATTAGTATAGGAATTTTCACATTATTTATAAATGAAATGCAGCAAAGCTGTCCTTAGGTCATTCGAAGCAACTTTTTCCTTTACAAAAATGTTCTCCGACGCACCGTTAACGAGTTATTAACGAAAAACAGTGACCAATGAGAGGCGAGCTCGGTTGGCGCGAGGCGACCGAGCCAATGAGCGGAACTGGGCTACGTGCGCTGGTTGACTGGGCCGCCTCGCGTCAGCCGTACTCGATTCTTATTGGTCACTGTTTTTCGTTAATAACTCGTCAACGGTGCCTCGGAGAACATTTTTGTAAAGGAAAAAGTTGCTTCAAATGATCCGAGGAACCCGCCATTTCTGGATTGCGAGACATTTTTGGGACACCCTGTAGACTGTTGTAAATCGATGTAAAGACAAAAGAAGTGTGAAACAATGCATATGAAGACGATTATTTGGTTCAAACGCTGAGCGAGTGAGCTACTAGTGCAAGCCACTATAGTAACGCGTCGTTCAGAGAGATGACATCCGCGAAAGCCGCTATAGTGACGCATCGTTCTGAAAGATGATATCCGCGAAAGCCACTATAGTGGCGCGTCGTGCCTAAGAGGTTAAGGGTTAAGAATCTCGCGGGACCTTCGGAGGACCTTCGCAGGACCTCCCTGCTGCATTGCGGCGGGGATTCGGCGTTTCTCGATTTTTATCAAAGGCGAAATAAACAAACGACCCTTCTTCTCTCGTATCCTTGTCGCGGGATCGAATTGGCTGGACCCTCATGCGAGCGTTGTTCCATGTTGTTCCACGAGTCGGGAGATTTCAGTCAGTCGAACAGTTTTCTCGTTTTTCCGTAATCAAACGCCGGCTTATGGAACGCGGTCGGAACCTCAAGGATAACGATCTCCGTGCGTGCCGCGTTGGTTAATCAGCCCCTACCCGCGAACCGATATTTGCGAAATTTCCACGGGCAATCCGAACACCGTCCGGTTTCTCTAGGAGCGGGGTCAGATGAACTGCCGCTCGGACGCGCGTAAATCTGTCGTTAAAATTGATTTTGCCGTCGGCCGCGCGGCCCCTCGGAATCTAAATTGATACGATGATGTCAGAGGTCGCGCGGGATTTACGGCGAGATGTTAATAATTTGTACGGCACGACGGCGGAGGCGATTTCGAAAGCCGTACGACAAAGGTATCGCTCGCGCGCGAAAGTCCCGAGCGTTTCTAGAGCGACGAGGAACGAGAGACGGCCGTGGCTCCGGACAATCCCAGAAAACAGTTACTACGGCCACCGTGGATCGCAATTAGCCTTCCCTTGGAGGGAGCAAATCGGTTGCGCGGTTGCTTTCGCTTTTATTGCAGGTGTTAACCGCGGCCCGTCGCGGCCCGGGGGAGACCGTTTGTTCTCTGCCGCGCGTCTTCGGACATTGCGAGACGTATAGGTCGTCCCATAGACACGTTAGAAGGCTCGTCAGTTTTTCAGGCAGGTTGCGTCACGTGTTAGAACCCGAAGCGACGACGTTCGCGGAGTTTAACCGCCGCTTTTTACGCCAGCCTCGAAATCGTTTCGGCAAAAAACGATCGAGCGCTGCGCGCGCGCGCGGCCGTTTTCATTTTCTTCGGGGATTGTTGCGCTAAGAAACGTGTACGGAAGAAATGCGAAGCCTCTGAGGAAAGGTACAGGCCCCGTAACGACGAGGTTCGAAGGTCTAAATCGTGACAAAAGTACGACGAAGAGTTCTAGATCGCGAAGAAAAGTCGCGAGGCGACTAGGAAAATTTTTTAGAGAAATCGCTGACCCAACGGAACGATCGCCGGGCTCTGCGGAACGTTGCGAGGAGTACAAAATACAAAAAAATCGCGGAGCACACGACTGAATTGTTAAGGTATACGGGAATGCGATAATTTCTCCCTAATTCGCGCTCAGATTGTGCACAAGCATGGACGATTTGGGAAGTGGTATGATTATTCGTGCCTTGCGTCTCGTTTTTATAGTACTAGAAAAATAACAATTTTTATAGTACTACAAAAATAAAAAATGCTATACTATAGTACTATATATATATATAAATTATATTATAGTTATAGTAATAGTATAGTAATATATAGTATAGTATAGTAATAGTATATAGTAATATAATTATGGTATAGTATTATATATATAAAATACTATACTATATATATACTATGTATATATATATATAGCACTACATATATAGTATTATACTATAATACTATATATAATACTATACCATAATTATGTTACTAGTTAAAAATACTATACTATATAGCACTATATATATATAGTATTATACTATAATACTATAGTCTAGTATTTTTAACTATAAAAATTATTTTAGTACTATATATCGTTCTATATATCGTACTATAAAAAATAAAAATAAAAATTTGTATAGTACTATAAAAACGAGCGCGAATTAGGGAGAAATCACTGTACCCGTGTTGCCTCCGGAAAATCCCGGGGCCCGAGCCGCAGAGCGCGAGGGCGTTTCTCGCGGCTTTTAACAGTTAGTATAGCAAACGTCGGCCGATGTTCCATCACCTATGATACAATTGTACAGGGAAAGCGTTAGCTAACGGATTATCGGAATGATCAACGCCTGGCCGGCAACCGTAACAGCGCAAACAGCTACGGATGAAACATTCGAAAGGAAGAGTGAACCGCCGAAAAAGGAGAAGAGCGTGCTATAAAGAGAGAGAGAGAGAGAGAGAGAGAGAGAGAGAGCGATCGAGAGAAGAAAAGAGAGAATAAAAGAGAGGTCTCGTGGGCGTAACAGCGAGCTCCTCTCTATTACATCGGTTACGAGCCTCCGCGTTTGTTCTCGTTCGGACGTAACGGAGCGCCGTGATTTGCAGCCGTGAAAGCGCTCGCATAACACTCATCGTGAAACGTGCGAGCGGATCGGTATCGGCACGTATAGACGAACGGACGGACGGGCGGATGTTAAGTCGGACAGCCGTGGATTTGTCCACGGCAGAGAAAGTAAACGATTTCCTCTTCCTGGTTCTCGGAGATCGATTTTTCCGAGCGACGCTTATCCGCCGATAAATCAGAATTCGTCGCGTGTCCCGCGCGGGGTTCGCATTGCAGCCCCGGTGAACTGTGTCAATGTCGATCGACGGAGCCCCCCTCGACTTCCGCTCGATCGCAGCCCCCGGATTTTTACGCCATGCTCGCCAAATCGTTTCGGCAAACACCGACCGACCGACCGCTGCGCGCGCGCGATTTCATTTTCTTCGGAGATTGTTGTGCCGAAGAATGTGTACGGAAGAAATGCGAAGGTCTAAATCGTGACAAAAGTACGACAAAGAGTTCTATAGATCGCGAAGGAAAGTCGCGGGGCGCCTAGAAAAAATTGCGAGGCTTCTAGAAAAATCGCTGATCCAACGGAACGATCGCCGGGCCCTCGGGAACGTTGCAAAGAGCAGAAAAATCCCCCGAAAATCCGTCGACGGAGCTAATTTTCTTTCCGCGTACGCGAACAATCCTCGCGGATCAAATTGCACCTCGTAAAACTTAACGTTTTCGCAAAACTTTAATGAACGTTCCGCGGTGCTTCTTTCCCTAATTGTCTAACGCCGCGTTCTATTCTTTTGTACGTTCGACGAACGCGCCTCTTAAACGGAAAGTTCCGAAGACACGGTCCGGCGCGCGAGCTGTCCGTTTCTACGGTCGTTGAACGGTTAATTATTCAATTAAACGTTTTACTTTTACTTATCTCCGGCGGAGGGATCTCGACGAAATCTCGAGGCCGCGCCGTGCAGCGTAGCCGATCGATCTCCGGCCGTTTTCACAGGAGCCCGGAGATAAGCGTGATCGATCACGCACCCGTTCGAGATCCGTATCGAACTTACCTTGGCTGGTTGCGGACACCGGAACTCGACGGCCCTCGACGAGAGTCTCGTCACCCGATGGAATCCTCCGTCGACGGAATGAACAGTTAAAGGTTAACGAGCCTCGTGAACGATCGCGAGCGTCTCCCATGGAGAACCTTGATGGCCCCGGGGATCTCTTACCAAACTTGCTCGATCAAATTCACGCAACGCCGGTTATCTTCCCCGATCAATCTGCTCCTCCCGTCGGCGTTCACGCGCTGGATCGATGATTCAACAAGGCTGGAACCGACCGCGAATAATTAAAGAAGTTAACGGGATTGCGTAAATAAAGTGCGTGAACAGGCCGAAGTTGTAAACAGTATTCTTGGGTAGGGTCCACGGACACAGAATGTACAGGGTGTCCGAAAAATGTCTCGCAATCCGGAAATGGCAGGTTCCTCGGATTATTCGAAGCAGCTTTTTCCTTTAGAAAAATGTTCTCCGAGGCACCGTTAACGAGTTATCAACGAAAAACAGTGACCAATAAGAATCGAGTGCGGCTGACGCGAGGCGGCCCAGCCAACCAGCGCACGAAGCCCAGTTCCGCTCACTGGCTCGGTCGCCTCGCGCCAGCTGAGCTCGCCACTCATTGGTCACTGTTTTTCGTTAATAACTCGTGAATGGTGCCTCGGAGGAAACTTTTGTAAAGGGAAAAGTTGTTTCGAATGACCTGAGGAACCCGCCGCTTTCGGATTGCGAGACATTTTTGGGACACCCTGTATGTACATATTCCGAAGACTGGTTGGATCGCGAGCGGAAAAGTGTTGTACGCGCGTAAAAGGCCGGTTCGACGTCGGACGAGACACGTGCCTGAAACCATGGAGCACTAGATTAGTCGAGGAGCCGATTGTTTACAGGCTAAAGGAGCTTCGAATTCGTGAAAGTTCGCATTTCTTGAACTGAGAAACTGGAATAATAAGAAACGCGTTTATGTTCTTGACTCCGCTGTCTAGATATTTTGCTCGCGAAGGAATTTCCACTTCCAACTTGAAATATTACCATTCGATATGATCGCTAGATGCATATGTGAAATTAATTGCATTCATTATGCATACCGGCAACTTATTTAATACGGATTGCAACGCAGAAATATATCAAATTGTGGCGCGGTAACATCATAATCTTTCGATCGTTATTTGAATTGCAAACAGTTTACAATCTTATTATCTCCGACAGCATTTAATTGGCCTATCGAGACGAGCGTTTATCACTGAAATTATTTATGCACAGGAAAAAAAGAAATTCGTTCGGAAAAGTGTTTACGCTCGACGCTTGAATTCGTTCGCGTTTATATCAATATTTAAAAACTCCGGTTTCTTGCAATTAATGCAGTTTTAATTCCGCGTGAATATTCGAGAATCAACTGTACGTTGAAATTGCGCACGTGTCTCGATATCCGTTGATTCCTCGTGACATTTATCATAATGATCGCACCAAAGAGTGCTCGCGGAGATCGATGAAACTATTGTCACCGAGGGATGATCCGGAAAAGAACGAGCGAGACTAGTGGTGTGCGAATAAAATGGACTGCGGGCTCTGATTTTCCAAGTGTTATTATCAGCACGTGGTAGTTCCGCGTTCATGTAATATGTAAATACGATAAATCAGAAAAAAAGGACCGTAAATACGGATCTTGCAAGCCGCGACTCTGTTCATCGGTCGCCTGGATATCAGTTCAAAAATAATACTGAATCGTTCACAATACAATTCAAAATTGTACAGAAACGATAACCAGTAGTCGTTACAACATTGTAAAATATCGCAACGTTAACCTTTTAGGTACGGCTGAATTCTGCGCGATGCTATTTCTCTGGACGGCAGAGTTTGATATGTACTGTACAGAGTCTGATACTGTATATTCTGTCTGTATATACAGGGTGTCCCAAGATTGTCTCGCAATCCGAAAGTGGCGGGTTCCTCAGGCCATTTGAAGCAACTTTTTCCTTTACAAAAATGTTCTTCGAGGCACCGTTAACGAGTTATTAACGAAAAACAGTGACCAATGAGAGGCGAGCTCGGCTGGCGCGTGGCGATCGAGCCAATGAGCGGAACTGGGCTTCGTGCGCTGGTTGGCTGGGCTGCCTCGCGTCAGCCGTACTCGATTCTTATTGGTCACTGTTTTTCGTTAATAACTCGTTAACGGTGCCTCGGAGAACATTTTTGTAAAGGAAGAAGTTGCTTCGAATGATCCGAGGAACCAGCCATTTCCGGATTCCGAGACATTTTTGGGACACCCTGTAGACTGTTGTGAATCGATGCAAAGACAAAAGAAGTGTGAAACAATGCATATGAAGACGATTATTTGGCTCAAACGATGAGCGAGTGAGCTACTAGAGCAAGCCACTATAGTGGCGCGTCGTGTCTAAAAGGTTAATATCCTCTGGATGGGAACAGTATGGAAGCTGGGAGTGCGATAGTAAAACATTGGCGCGAGGTGGGGCGGCAAGAAAAGAAAGGGAAGTTCCTTTTTTTCTGGTAAGAAAAAAATGTAAAAAAACCTGCAAAGGAGCGTGGAATTGACTGAAACGATTAGAAGCGTCGATCGCACGCCGTCTCGCACGAGTTTCGGCTACTTCACCTTGAAGCCTGCCAGGACATATGCGGGGCACGGGGTGAGACGTCCGAAAATCGTTCCTCGGACCGTTCAAGGAACAACCGGACAGACAGCTAGTCTCTATAAAGATTAGCCCGAGCGAGTCGAAGGGCTGTGTTCTACTGCGGAAGGGTGCCACGTGCGCCCGGAGCGACCGCAAGCTCCGCGACCACCCCTTAACAACTCCGTGACACGTGCCTGAAACCGTGGAATACTGGATTAGTAACATTTGATATGATCAGTTGATACATACGAAATCAAGTACACTCGTCATACTCGTTCCACATTTTTCATTTCTAGCAATTTACTTGATAGAAATTGCAATGCAAAGATATTTCAATCAATGTGGTATCGTTTCAATCAATCCAACTCGTTATTAGAATTGCTAAGAATCGACGATCTTGTTACAGCATTTAATTGGTCGATTAAACCGAGGCGTTCATCGTCGAGATTTATGCACAGGAAAAAGGAAATTCGTACGGAAAAGTGTTCGCGCCAGACGTTTGAATTCGTTCGCGTCGCGATATTAACACTATGCCGTCCGATGGCATCATGCTGGTGCCATGCGAAAACTATCTGTTGTATGCCGGCGGTACCACTTTGGTGCCATTTTAATATTTGAACTATATCTCTTGGGTGTTAAATTCAGTCGACTGATGATAGAATGGATGATTAACGAAAAATTAAAAACGATTGCTTAATTTTATTAAGATTTGCAAGAGGTACGAACGCTGAAGAAGTAATTTATGCCATATAAGTTAGCTTCGTAATTTTTGTTCAATTGAATGAAATATTTTAATTTTATGAAAATTTTTGACGTTTCTAGCGCGGTCGTGGAAGTGTTAAAAGGCAGCGAACTAACTATAGCATTGTGCTTATTTAACTACGAATTAAGTACGAAAATTCTTGGATGACATATCTTAATGTTAGGAATTTATATTACCGCCACCTTCGAAATCTTTTTTTAAATCTAAAATTTCCAAGCTATTATGTTAAATTGATTTATACAATCACTAATAATTTTAAAATATTTAAAAATTAATTGTATATTTATTTTTAAATAAATATTTAATTAATGGTAGTATTATGCCGGCGTCAAACAAAAGAATCATATCTAAGATCTGCGGACGGCATAGTGTTAACATTCAAGAACTCCGGTTTCTTGCGTTTTCTGTTTCGCGCGAATATTCAAGAACCAACCGAACGTTGCGATTACGCACACGCTTCGATCTCCGTTGATTCTTCGCGACATTTCATCGTGAGAATCGCGCCGAAGCGTGTACTCGAAGAGGTGTTGACGCAGAAGGAACCGAACGCCGATGGAGGATTCCAGGATAGAAAACGAGTGGTGTACAAGAATAAAGTAGACTGGCGGGCTCTGATTTTCCAAGTGTTATTATCAGCACATGGTAGTTTCGCGTCCATCTCACAAAGTAAGGATCAGACAAACCGTCAACAATCAATAAATCAGAAAAAAAAAAGAGACCGAAAACACGGACCTTACGGGCCGCGCACGGGGAGCCGCGACCCCGCTCGTCGGCCGCCTAGAAGCCAGTTCGAAAATAAGACTGAATCGTTTATAATACAATTCGTAATACACAGAGACGATAACGAGTAGTCGTTACAATATTGTAAAATATCACAACGTTAATATCCGCTGGATGAGAACGGTACGGGAGCTTGGAGGGGAGGGGGTGAGAATAGTAAAAGATCGGTGCGAGGTGGGGCGGGAAGAAAAGAGAGGGGACTTCTTCTGTTTTTCCACGAGAAAAGAATGGAGAAACCCTGCAGAGGAGCGCGGAATTGACTGAAATGATTAGAGGCGTCGCGAGCGCGCCGGACTCGCACGGGTTTCGGCTGCTTCACCTTGAAGCCTGACACGACTGAAGTCTGACACGCGGAGGATCACGGGATGGGACGTTCCAAAAAATCGTTCCTCGGGCCGTTCAACTAGGAACAACTAGGACAGTTAGCTAGTCTCTACAAATATTAGCCCGACCGAGTCGAAGGGCTCTGCCGCGGAAGGGTGCCCCACGTGCGCCGCGGAACACGCGCCGCGACCACCCTTTTCTCGGAACAATTTCAGCGGAACGGTAGTAGCCAGGAGCCGACCGACGCGCGTTGTCCAAATAAAAATCTAGCTCTCGGGCTCTGAAAAAATAGAGCGCGTTGCTCGGTAGCCTCCAAGATGACCTTCGCTATGTCCTCTCGATCCCAGAGACCCGTGCGAGGCGCCGAGATCGGCGACGGACATAGAAGAATACTGTACTCGTAATGGAAAGAAATAGAGAAGAAAGTGGGGAAGGACGTCCTGCAGGGTGGAGCGAAGAATTTCGAGGCTCTGGCTCTCTCCAAGGTTAGACGACTGTAGCGACTGGACTCTCTTTCTTTCAATCAGCGTTATTTTTACGTTTTCTCCCGGGTTCCGAGATTCTCGCACGACCAACAAGACCGCGGATGGAAATTATCCAAAGATTCTATTCGGCTTGTATTCGGGGCAAAGGATGCTGACCGCTCGAGGTCGTTCAAAGGCGTCATCATCCCCCCACCGTCGAGTCTATGTACCAAAACGGGTCCTGATCTCTACAGAGATTGTACGACGACCTTAACCTGCCAGCATCCCATATGCCGGTTTCAAAATTCGACCTTGCCAGAG
This sequence comes from Megalopta genalis, assembly GCF_051020955.1. NCBI lineage: Eukaryota > Metazoa > Arthropoda > Insecta > Hymenoptera > Halictidae > Megalopta > Megalopta genalis. The sequence goes on along the minus strand of NC_135013.1, from coordinate 31,046,952 downwards.
ACTCGTGAAACTTCGAGGGAGCTCGGTCGCACTGTTCAAGCGACGCCGATACTTGTCCTGCCTCGGTAACCCCGTTTCGGTAACGTGCGAGAGACACAAGCCTGCGGAACGTATATTTCTTGTTGCTGGAGATAAAAATGTTCTAAAAAGCGACCGCCGCTATTCAAACAGACGGACGTTAATCATTTCAGCTGATTAAAATGTCCAGAAGAATGTTTTGCTTCGTCGACTCTTGCAGTTTTTTCTAGATTACAATATTTCCATGATTTTATGCCAGTTGAATTCGCTACCGACTGCACCCTTTTTTCTCCAAAATTAGGATAATTTTGCTGGCATCTTAAATAAAAACTAAAAGTCGTTCTGTATAATTTTGAAAAGACTGGGTAGTCTTTCTAAAAAAAGGCTAAATCTGAAAAAAGGGTTCTTCTTAGATTTAGTGCAACGACTTTATCGGGGCTGATGGAAGCGACACAGTTACCAAGGCAGTATAGTACTGCGAGGAGCAGGAATACGATCCTCTGACGGGAATCGGTGCGGGTGGAAGAGTCCAAGGAACCAAGAAAACCGAGGAGAGGAAACAGCCGTTGCAGCGTTAGTTTGCAAGGAAATGAACACTGTTGCCTGTGTCCGGACCGCGGACGCGATCCTACGATCGTCGACGGATCACGGTCGCAGGATCGCGGGCAGGTCCTCTCAGAACGAAACCGGAAACGAGGGGACGGGTATAGCTAGACTGACTGTCGGAGCGAAAGCAGTTTGTGCACACGATTACTAGCTTGCCACACTTCTCTCATTTTGTTCTTCTTTTTTTTGTGGTTTTCTTTTGTTAAACGTTAATTCTACGCCAGTGGTCTTCAAACTTTTCGCGGGATCCTGGATTTCTTTTTTTAACAGTCCCGCGAGTCGTGGACAAAACCCCATGGAATTTTCAAAGAAAGATGAGCTAGACATTGATGACTCTTCGATGATGTTTTAGTAATATTTCTACGGACGATGGGGATTGAGATGAATCGAGAATAAGAAAGAATCGACGCCAATTGTCAGCAATTGTGCATCGTAATAATAACAAAAAATAAAAGCATGGTCTACTTTGATTGAGAAAACGTTCTGCCACCTTCCATCTGATCTGTTTGCTTCTGTGATCGGCATATCGAAAAGAAAACTGTGACCTTGCGTGTCTAATAGTTATCAGGTGGTAATAACAATTTACCGAATCTCGTGCCCTAATTTGGCCCTTAAGGGGCCAACGTTTCGTGTCGCCGAAGTTCGAAGACCACCGATCTACGCGGAACCAGGGTTCGGAATTAAGGGGGCCGATCCATGCGAGGATCCAAGGACAGAGGAGTTTTTGTCGCTCGTGTTTCATTTTTGTCTTTGATTCTTCGTTCACCGTTCTCTGGAAGTGCTCGCTGCTCTCCTCGTAATCTCAGACACACCTATATATACAGAACGGTTTTCCCCGAACCTCTCTCGCTCCTTCTGACGCCTTCTCTCGTGTTTGCTTTCGGAGCAGGTTCTCGGAGAGTCCTCGGGGGAAACGTCGCGGCGATTAGAAGAGATGCAGCATCGGTGACGAGAATATCTGCACTTCTTGCGCAGTCATGTAGTCCTTGATATATTACAGTTTGATCGAGATCAAGCGACCGCTTCGGATCCGCTAAGTTCCCTGTCTATCGGGTCTCTCTCAGTCTATCGTTTCTCGACAGGCGACCGTAGCTTTCTGAAGCGGTCGTTCGTTCACTATGGTTCGCAAGCCGCGCGCAGATGCTTGCGCGCCTCACCTCGCCTCGCTGCGTCTCTTCCGCACGCGCTATACACACAACACCAGCCGTTTTTTTTTTGTTTTACCTACGCAACAATTACTACCGGCTATATATACAACGAATCGCTAATGCAGTCGCCAATCGCACCGGAACGAAAAACCGAAGGCGAGAGCTATAGTCCCTTTTTTTCTCTTGGGTGACGAGCGGAGAAGGTACTCTGGCCAGGGCTTCGCACGGCATCGAAAATAACTGTTGAAAACTGTTATACGTGCAACGTGTCTGCTCCGGGAGAGTTTACGAAGAACCTTTGCTCTAAATGAGAATTGATCTGTTCCAGATTATTTTACAAAAACGAATCCGATTTATCAACCGTGTCAATCCTTAACGAGGAAGACTCATTAACTTCTTGCTGCATGATTTTTCTCATAGCTATTGGGATCGGAAGTTCTTCCGCTTATAAAAATGTTCATAAGAAGTTTGACTTTGACGTCTGCCTTCAGTCTTGGAGCGTTTCATTAGAAGCAACGTACACCGCTTGCGAATCTTTGATTACTGTGCAGCGTACTGTGACGTGAATTTGTGTGAATCATAACAGGCGTGAATAAATGCATAGAAATTCGCAGACTACGGGTAATGATTGCAAAGGTTTTTCGTAATCGCTTCAAGAACCGAAACCGTTGTTATAATAGTTTTCAAGCCCTGGTGCAGGTGCGAGAAAGATAGAGAGAGAGAGAGAAAGAGAGAGAGAGAGTGTATGCGAGAGAGAGAAAGAGATAGAGAGAAAAAGAAGAGAGAATATAATAATTAGATAGTAATATCACGGAAAACGTCCAGCCTCGAGAATTAAATAATGTGGCACTGTTTGTTGGTGAATCTCGTTCCACCGACTCGAAGTGTCTACCGAATGGAATCGTAGCTCGTTCCCGGAGGTGTCGGGAGGTACAATTAGCAATATAGTTATCTCGCAGTCTCCTCGGAGGCTCGGTAATCTTTCATTATGTTCTCGCTTACAAAACGATCGTTAAACGGAAACGACGGAGCGGGCGCGCGTGAACGCTTGCAAAAAATTACCAAAGGAAAAAACACTGGGCCCCGCTCGGGCCCCGCCAAAATATATGTATATATGTATATATACTATATATATATATATCAGTTATGTATATATATTACACGGAAATACTATAAAGTGGAGCGAATCCGAGAATAAAAATAAATACGTGGGGGGTGGCGCGACGTCCACGGGCCTCGCGAGCGAATAGAAGAACCGATATATAATTAATTAATTAACATACACGTGAACGTATTACGTATATACATATGTAGGTATATATTAAAAATTGTACCATGAACGATAGCGAGCGCGACCAAAGAAAAATAATCGTTTTGCTCTTCGGTTGATTTGTTTTTTCCGTTTCGTTTTTGTACGTGGCGGCCTTGAGATCTCGCGCGCGCGAGGCGTCGAAATCTCCGTTAAATCAGCAGGAATCTTCGTTTTAATTATCAGAAATCTCTTCGGTTTTTCTTTTCTTTTTTTTCCTTTCTTCATCAGAGCCCACTGGGTCTCGTCTCTGTCAGTGGCTATTCGTTCCGCGGACGACAAAGGAACCGTGAACACAAGCAGAAAGGAGAAGCATCGGCGGCCGGGCGGACGGGCGCGCGCACAGCTCGACGTTTGTTTAAACATTTACATTGTAAACCTAGTCCGCACCGGAAATCGATTTGTTTCCCTCACTCTCGGTATAACTCTATACAAGGCTCGGCACGAGATACCTTTAAACTCGATCGACCGGCGCTTCGTTGGAAAAATCGGCGTGCCTCCGCCGGGAACTGCGCAGCGACACGAAGACAGAACGATAAAAGGAGATTGAACCTGTTTGGCTACCGGCGCAGCTCGCTACGATCTCCGTCGCTTTGTTCATAAAATTTACAAAACGTAATCAAATCGCCTCGACGGAGACCAAGATGTTTGAACCTTTAGATGGACTTTAGAAGCAACGCTTGTATCGTCTGAGGAAATGATAATCAATCTTGCTATGCAAATGAAATTTCTAGACAGTTACATCTACATTCGACAGTTACTTTCTACAATCCTGGCACACTTCCAATCTCTGCGCAGCTCGGGGCCCGTCGGCACTTAATACAAAATGCAAATCCCGATCTGATCGGTCCTTAACACTCTACCTACCGGTCCCTCTACCATCGCGCTCCTCGCAAACCAAATAATCGAACGCTCATCAACAAACAGTACAGCAATTCCATTCCTGAACCAGCAGACTTGCGCACGATCGTACAGTCGAAATTACAGACTCGCTTAACCTTTCTTCAGCCGCAGTTGCTGCGAAGAGTCTCCCGGTAGTTAAAGCGTTAACTCTCAACTTCCGGTGGTCCGCGTTCGTTCCGATCATCGAGTCTCTGTTTGTTGATCGAAGCTTGACCGAGATTGAGCTTCGAGACGGTAAAAAAAGGCGAGGACAGAAAAATTTGAGCGTAACCGACGACGACGAGAGTTCGACGAGGACGAACGCTGGGCGACCGGAAACGAAGGCCGAGGGACAGGGCTACGCGAACGGAAACCGCGAAGAAGTAAAACAATATTTCAGGGCGATAAAAGCTCGGGATGCGTTCGCGTTCCGGTCGGTGTCTTCTTCATCCGTCTCGACGATTCCCTCGTCCAGCATCGTTGTCCTCGGCAACTACCGGGGCTCGCAGGTCTCGTAGACGAGCTCTGGCACCAGGGCCAACGAGAACGTGGCGCTGGCCTGTCTTGCGTACTGCCTCCTCGTCGTGTTAGCTTCGTGTTACCTGTTGTTCTCCTCCATGACCACCTGCTTGAACACACCGGCGGGCATCTGGCTCTTCACCTCGTGGCTGCCCAGCGCCGTCGTCCCGTCTTTCGCGATGAACAACTGGAGTCCGGTCGCTGCAACAAACAAGAGCACGTTTTAGTCGATGTTCTCCGACCAGAGCCGACTTATTTATATTCCTGTTCTCGTTGTTCTTAACTAGGCAAACTACTTTCGCCTAGGACTACTATCTTCAACTTCTAAGTAACTATTTTATACGAATATACTGAATCATGTCCGTGAAGAACATTTGTCTCTGGGCGTTTACGACGTTGCGGGGCAGTTGCGACACTCACTCTCGGAACTCTCGAGGTCCGTCTGCTCCAGATTCGTTGCTTTGATTAGCTCGTCGATGAGGGAGTCCGGGTTCGGCCTGGTGACCTCGACCCTGCAGAGGATGGGATTGCCGGCGCTGTCCTCGGCCTTTTTCCTGCGCTCCAGCGCGGCCTTCGCCCGGTCCAAAGATCCTGTCTCGCTAAGGCCCGAGCCGCCAGAAGGATTTCTGCGAAAACAAACGGCCGGCAAAGGCCCGTCAGCGATTAGTCGGTACGGCGTCCTCGATCCTTAAATCGTCTGTTTGACGTTTTCGCGAGCACTGGCGCGGAAACAAAGCGTTCGTCTCCGCCGCGATCACAGTCACGGAGGAAAAAAAAAAAGAATGAAACCCGGAGCAACGGTCAACTAGACGAGGTTGCTCCCTTGAAATTTAAATATTCATCGGTGTTCAAGTATTGACGGTCTCGTAACGCGGTAATGGCTCGACCACGTGACCGCGTTCCATTGTTTCTGCAGGATTGCTCCGTGCCCGTTACGTCGGAACCCGTTGTTTCACAGCAGTAAAATTAACGGTATCTGCGTATCGAGTTTACAAAAACGTTTATTCTTGCAGAACTGGATTGTCCGGGTTAAATTCACCGAACCTTTTGATCGTCCCGCAACGCGTACCGTGCTCCGGCCAAACGTCCAGAGTCGTTCTTTCAGCCTATTCGGACCGATGAAGCGAAGTTTGCCCGAATACATAAATCATCTATCACGTGCGCGAACGTTCGTAACGCAAGAAAACCGATAAATATTATACGTTTCCCAATTAGAAATACATTGGTTACGACCATTACATAATAACGGTAAACAATAATTTATGCCTAGAAAAACCGTGCTGAAAAAAAAAAGTTCACCGCGAAATCCGTCGGGCGCCTTTTTTTCCTCGGTTCAGCGTCTGAACTTTTATGTACCACTGTGAAACCTTCGGTAGCCTAATTTCGCGGCCAGTGCTGTAACATTGATTAGAATATCTCTGCGACACATCGCGTGCAATAACGAGCTTTCTTCGATGCAAAAAGAATGGAGAGGATTATGCGAGGGGTGCTGCGACGCGAACGAAACGAAAAGGTCAGAAGCGTCGGGGGTGTGGTTGCTGCTTGGGGCGGATGCTGCGGGGGAACCGCGTGGAGAGCGGGACGGGTAAACGAAACTGGCGAAAATGTCAGCGGCGATTATGAAAATGGCGGAAATGATGAAGAGGCGTGCGCAAGAAGAAAATGCGAGTCGTATATTACGGGTATGGAGGCGAGTACAGTAATGTCTCCCTAACTGGCGCTCAAATTGTTCACAAAAATGGACAATTTGGGAAGAGGAGATACCATTATTCGAGTCTTGCAATTCGTTTTTATAGTTACCGTTTGTCAACAATTACAAGAACGAGCCACAAGAGTCGAATAATCGTGTCTTAATATTAAGATATTAATATTATTTAATTAATTATTATTATTCATTATTATTAATTAATTATTATTATCTTAATATCCATCTTCATGCACAATCTGTGCGTCGATTAGGGAGACATTATTGTACCTCTCGCGAGTATGGAGGCAACGCGTGGTTCGCATGCAACGAGCCGGCTCAGGGGGTTGATCGTGACCCCAGAATCGATCCGAGGGATCAGACCGGACCTGTTCAAGGATCCGTGAAGACGATGATAAGCGGTCACGGCGCGGTTCTCGCACGATCTCGTCTTTCGAATCTCGGTCTTTTTGTTTAAAACGGCTCTTGAACAGATCCGAGTCGTGCGAGGAGCATGCGAAGCTTCACGTTCGAGACACTCCGCTAAGCAAATGCTAACAGTATAAATTATGCTTCCAGGAAGCTGAATCCCAAACGAGCCGCAAAAAATCGACGGATAATTTATATGGCAATGTCTGGCGTGCGCAAAAAAAGAATATATAGGTTGCGACCTTCGAACCCGGCGCGAAGATAAAAGAACGTTTAAATATTTAGGAACGCGGTACTTTGAACTCGAAACGTTTCGAATGTTGGTTGGATCTATAAACCGATCATTTCTCGTTCTTCCTGTTGCTCGAACAGAGATTCAGCTCGTCGCGGTGTTCCGTGCCTCTTCGAGGTCGTATCGCAAGCGCTTCGATTTTCCAACGCGACTATCTCACAGACGCGGAAACCTCGCGAAGAAGATTTCCTTGAGGCTGACACCTCACGGATGGCTGTCCGTCTCCGTTTAAATTTCCTGTTTGAATCAGCGACGAAGAACAGCTCGGATATGTCTGTTCTTTCAGTCGGTGAATTAATTGTTTCAACGAGGTTTTCACCGTTGGACAAACAGACGAGGCACGACGGCTCGTCCTGGGTTTAACACAGGCATTAACGGATTAAAAAAAAATTCGAAGCGGAAACTCGTTCTCGCAAAAAGGCTCGTAAAACAACGATCGGAGAATTCCGATCGCAGTCGGCGCAAAATGCAGACAAGTACCGCGAGGTGTCAACATCTATCGGTGCCGGTTGCTTCATTTACACCTCCGTGAATACGAAACGGTAAAGCAGAGACGACAAGTTGGCTGCTAGGCCTGATAAGCGCGTCCGAAAATCTCTAATCTTTCGCAACCATGTCGTTGATCAGAAAGATCCTAGGTCGAAGTTTACGCTGCATGAACGAATCGAGCACTCTCGCACCCCCATAGCGGCCCAGTCGCGAACTTTTCAGCTGCCAAATAGTACAAATCAGATTGCACGAGAAAAAGAGTACGACGCCTGGGTAGCAAACTTGTTATCTCTGCGGAGTACAAGCCACGGGGGACACCACACGCGTACACACAGAAAGATAAAGAGACAAAGAGAGAGACAGAGACACCCGCGCGCGCGCGCACACACATACACACGCGCAAAGACGAAGGACAGATTAAGACGAAAGCATGGACTGACGGTGGGGTTATGCTGTTTCGGTGCTGGGAGCTCGGTGGAACGACTTCCGGTACTCCTAAAGAGGACTCCTCGGAGTCCGCTGGGCTGGTGGCGACCGTAGCCAGCTTGCCCCCCGCCCCGTCCAGCAACTTCCGGTGGCCTCCGCCAATAGCCCTGCAAGGATTCACAAAGCCATCCAAACTGGAAGCAAAGCTACACTTCCTCTCCTCCGACCCTTTTAGCTTCTTCCTTTCCCGTTTCTTTAACGTTGCCCCGTTTGTCAGGATCTACCTTGCTGGCCGCTCTAACCCTTCACCCTCTGCGATACTCTTTCCAAGGTAGATTACATTCTTATTTACCTAGACGATCAGGCTCTAATTTAGAAAACTGTACAATCATCAAGGTCCTCTCTATCAATTTTTGAACAAAAATGTCACCCTTCGTTATAATACATTGCTTATAGCTTAATTACAGACCAATTTGAAAGCTACGCCCAGCGAGGTACATCCTGTCCCTTTGCTTTATACATTAATCATAGTTCAGGGCCAATCCTCTACGCGTTTCACGGATGCATTCCGTTATCGTCCCGCGACAACGATGATACAGCCGTTGAAAAGGCATCGAACAGCATCGATTCTAAAATGAACGTAAACTCAAGTTTCACGCGGCTCGAAGCGAAACGAAATGCATCCTTTGCTCTAGCGAAGCTATATTACAGATACACTTGGACCCCGACGAGTCAGGGCGAGACCGTAGCTCGTCTCAGAATCGGAAACCGCGGAGAAACGATAACGCAAGCAGGTTGTCCAGCGCGGAGAAGGGTCAAAGGGGTCCTATTTGACGTGGTTTCGTGAGAGACATGGGAGATGTCGGTGGCAGGTTCTCGCCCTTGTTCTCAATGTAGCAGCCTCTAATCGACTCACGGTTAATGAAGCGAAGCGGACAGCTCGTCTCGTAGTAGCTAGTTCGTGTAGGTCGATGTGAGAGAGTGTGTCTCTGTCGTGTTCGGTTTGGTGGCTATCGCGACCGACAGTGGATAACAGATCAAGCGTTACAGCCCTATATCGGCGCAGATTACGTGTCTCGATCGTTGATCGTCTCGTTGCAAGCATCGTTTCAAGGAACTTCTTGATACAAGATAACACAAGCGTGTGAGAAATGGAAGCGGCGTTCGAGGCACACGATTCATTGCAAATCTTCGAATTGTTTTCATTGCGATTCTCCAGTTGGATCCGGCATCGTGCAAACGTTTCTCTCGGAGAATCGTGTGCCTCTAACTGAAAACAAAATCAATTCAAATCGGAACAAAAGATAACGGTGAGACGGAGACGGGGAGACTTTTCTGTTAACAGATCCGGGGAAACTGTACAACATGACGTTCGCAGAATTCGTTGACGGTTACGGTTTGGTACACAGGGTGCGATCAGAACGATGGCCACTGTTTCCAGGATGAATCTACGTCTCTGGATCGGTGAACATTTTGGAGAACTCTCAGTGTCGTGAGCACAACGTTGTACACTAAATCTGTTTGAGCTTCGATGGCAAGTCTGAAGCAAATTCCCAAATGTTTACCGTTCAGGAGATGTAAATTAGATCCTGGAAGCAGCAAGCATTGCTGTTGTCAGCCCTGTGATGCAGGGAGCTGGTGAAGCAACGTTGGTTAACAGTGATGGGCACAAGTTGTTTCATTGACTATGTCCGACAAGAAAGTGCATCGCTTTGAAACAGACACGAGAGTTTGAACAGAACCGATCCTTCTTTGTCTTCCTCCTTTTAAAATTTTAGTTACAGTTATTGGATGGTCAATGAAACGATGATGTCTTCCTGACTCTCTTCACGAAACCGGACATGATTCGGATTTCTAAGTGCATATCGAACTTGATCCCATCACTAGCGTTTTTTTTTTTAATCCCCAGAGAGGACAACGGCCGGACGAGAAAAGATTAGAATCCTCGAGTGTAGAAATCCGCCTCGGAACAAGGACAAATGATCGAGGACAGACGGACCGACACGAAGAAAAAACAGACTGGTACAAGAAAGAAACTGGTAAAAGTCGTTGTCGAATGAAACCTACCTGAGGGTTTGACCGGTCGTCGCGGAACGTAGCGAGGCTCTGGGGTTATCGGGCCTATGAAGTGGATCGGGGGAGGACACGGCTCTAGCCTGATCGACCAGTCGCAACACCGGACTGATTTTACCCTTCTCGATGCAGTCGCAGGTCTTCGAGAAATTTTTCCAACCCGGCTGACCGATCCTCGGTTTTGCGACCGACACGATCATGCTGTTGCGATGCTGTTGCCCGTTTCTGTCGTTGGTGATCGCGTTGCGTTCGTTTCGCAGATCGAAGCTGTTCCCATCGAAATTTTTGCGCGACAGTCGCGGCACGTCCTGCGGCACTTTGAACACGTCGACCACCTCGTTGTTTTTGACATCGATAGAACCGAGGCGGCCTACGTTGTTCGCTATACCGTTCCTAGAGCCTATGATCTCGTTCTGATGCTTGCTGGAAGACAGCCGTGCCGCGACGTTCGAAGACGTCTTTGAATTTCGCGTATCCGATTTGCCATCGCGAGACGAAACCGGACTCGAACCCGGCCAGAACCGGTTGCGCGGGTCCAACAGCATCAAGGAAGATGAGGATGGGGAGTCGGTGCTGTCGAGGCCAGTCTCAGGCTGTCTCGCAGCTTCGTGACTCGGCCCCAGATTCTGGGAAGGGTTCGGGATACGTGGAGCCCATACCGGCCAGGAGGGTGACCTATAAAGATCACAACATAAATATTGAAGCATGCAAAAATCATAATAAACCCGCGTGTACGTTGTTGAAACGGAAAGAGGATGAACTGAGCGCAGAATCAAAACGTGTACACAGGGTGGCCCGGTGGCACTGAATACATTGGATACTTGTTGCTGCCTTACAAAAATTCTGGAGATTTCTCTGCTTTATTAAACAGGTGTCGATAGCAATAGTAATCTCAATTGTGAACAGATCACCTCTGGCGGCATAATCTTAATAACTAAGTAAAATAATGTTTGTCGACGTATCATCATCATCCAGAAGTTCAACAATACATATCCAATAGTAAAACTCTTAAGAAACAATTAAAGATTCCTCACGGAATCAAAAATAACGTCGATATATCATCAACCAGAAGTACCGAATGCATTTCCAGTGGACAAAATCAGAGAAATAACGTTTGCTATTGACAAGACAGTGACTCTCTAACTAGAAGTTTTGCAAAGCCACAGGTATCTGACAAATTCAGGAGCACCTGGACGGAGCCCTATGTGTAAAAAAGGATATATGTATACGAGAATCCAGAGTCTCCGGTTAAAGAAAAAAAAAATCAGACAGAAGAAGTTTTCCTCGGAGAACTTGATGCTTTTCCGGCAACAGCCGTCCGCCGGTCGCAAGTTAGATCCGCAACGCGTGTCGTATAGATGTGTGTCAAATACCTCTCCGTAGTCAGTCGTGAGAGAAATTCGGCGTTAATGTCATGTACAACTGTTCCGTCAAGCGATACAGAAATTCTTTCGTGATTTTACAGAGAGAGAGAAAGAGAAAGACCAGAGTTCTAGATAGAGAAGCGTAGATTTCGTGAAGCGAGGTCGTAAGCGGTCGACAACGCCTGTCGTGGCGTTAGAGTAATTGTTAGTGCGAGTTGTTAGAATATCCTGCTTCGAAAGTGTATCTCTTTTCAGACTATCCTCTTGATCCTTAATCGAGAGAACTGTCGAATCGATTGACAGGTGTATTATTGATTCGTAGATGTAAATTCCTCCATAGAAATCCCGTCGAGAATCATGCTTGCTTATCGTCCACGTCGAATCGGAAGTGTTAGAAGAGGCAGTCGATCACGGTACTCGGATCGACGGAACGGACGACGTGTCCGGGTGAGTAGCAAGCGATTAACCCCTTGCCCAATAACATTGTGCGATGTTAACGCAACTGTCGATCTTTTCATTATTGTTCTTGGCCTCGATGTGGTTAACATTGAAATCACCAAAATTTTACAAACACTGCGTGCATCTACTGCAAGCGATTTTCTAGTCTGTAGACTCGATATCTGTTTCTTCTTTCGATTCTTACAAGCTTTAACAAAAATCCGCGATCTACATATAGAGTCGCTGCAACTGATCTTTCTTTCCAGGACTAGTAATTAGAGGGCAAGAGGTCGAATGAGTCGCGAGTGTGATCGAGATACATGTGTTATTGGAAGTATCGAGAAGAGAACTCTGGACACGGTGTGATTTGGGACCCTTCTGTGTTTCGTCGAGACCCTAGGCGGAATCTTTTCTCTGTGGCTTTCGCTTCTCGGGAGAGGCCGCGGTGGCCTTACCTAATGTGGCCACTGTCACCACTACTGCTCTGCCTACTGTGCTGACTGTGTGAATTCAAGGACCCGTAGCCGGATCCTTTGCTCAACTGGCTGGTGTTGCTGCTGTTTCGAGAATGGCCCGACTCCGTGTGCGTTTCGGCCAGAGTTTCCACTGGAAGAACCGCCGAGGGTACGATCTCGGCGAGGGTCATCGGATCGTAGCACTCCGTCCCGCTGAGAAGCTCTGTAAAACCGCCTTCCCTTCAGACAAGTTTGTTTCCCTTGCTTGTCTTGTTGCTTTTGCAAGAAATATTTAGTCTCCGGCGAGAAGCTGCAGAGAGACGAGGAACATAAGCCTTCTAGTATTACCCGATGTAAAGAGGGCAGGCCTCTTTTTAGGAAGACTGCCGAAACCGCTGCTGGCGCTGGCTATGCTGCCGGCTAACGACCCGCTGGACACGTAATCCTCTCGGTTAGGACACCTATCCGTCACGACCACCTCGTCGGCCGTTAAACCTGGTACACCTGGTACACCCGGCACTGCGAGCTGCATTTGCTTCAATGACGGAGACGGCCTGCAAGCAACGATCTCGTTAATCGCAAGAAAACAATCCCACAAACCCATTTTTCCTCTAGAGCTAAGGTTTTCTTTAATCTCATTCGTATCTCTTCGCTTTGTGTCCGAGCAGCTAGAGAGCTTACACTTTGAACAATATGTCTCCAGACAGCACGTTCATCTTGATGGAGACGCGCAGCATGGAGTTATCCTGCCGATGTCTCGCGTCGTAGCCTTCTAGAAGGCACCTCGTTCTGCAGAGTCCAGCTCCAGCAAATTCCGCGAGGTTCAGGTCGGTGAAGCCGAGCTTCTGGAAGGACCTGCCTCCCTTCAATTCCTGCGAGATAGAACGGTCGGTTAGCAGAGAGTCGAACGAGAAGAAATTCGTTCCAACAGGATCAAAGAGATAGCTACCTTTCTGACTGATATCCTCAATATGCACGGGTCCAGGACACAGGTGGACGCGTTGGCACTCATCTTGCAGAGAAACTCGAACTTCGCGTTCCATCTGACCGTGTGCTCTTGCACCTCCTCCCTGGAAAACAAAAGAACCGATCGTTATTATTAGAGCTTCGTTAGATTCGATTAAAAAATTCATTCGCGAGTTCAGCAAATTCGATTGCCAAGCTACTGTAATGTCTCCCTAATTGACGCTCAGACTGTCCACAAAAATGGACAATTTGGGGAGAGTAGATACGATTATTCGAGCCTTGCAGCTCGTTCTTATAGTTACCAATTCTCGAATAAACTCTCTAAAATGCTCGAATAAACCATTATTCGAGCAACTTTGCAACTCGTTTTTATAGTTACCAATTTGTCAACAATTATAAGAACGAGCTGCAAGACTCGAATAATCGTATCTACTCTCCCCAAATACCAGAGAGAGGAGATACCAATCTCCTCTTCCCAAATTGTCCATTTTTGTGCAGAATCTGAGCGTCAATTACGGAGACATTACTGTACTACTATAAATCAGAAATTTCTAGCGTTCGTTCGATTAAGAGAAGTGCTTCGATTTCGTCCGCGTTTACGGCCGCTGGAGTGTACATACAGTGCTTTATGAGCCGTTGTACGTGCCATTTTGCAGATTTAGGCGGCATCGATGCAATCAGGAAATCCGATCAAGGGACAACAGTGACTCGGAATTCGAGGCTGAAGCGATACCGTTGATCTAGGTTCGGAGATAGTACCGATGAACCGTTTAAATGAATATTCAAGAGTACTCCGCGTCCGGTAAGGGAGCTTCCGGCCGGCGAACACGCGCGCGCCGCGTATCAAATCGTATATACAAAGGGCTGAATTATACGTTGTCATTGTTTATGCTTCGCATGGCGCGGAGTGAACTGCCCTGATCGAACGGGAATATTTTTACGCTGACGAATTGCTGATTACTCATTAGTTTATATTGGTCTCTCTTAGCTACCAGCCAAGGCCCTTTGACAACGTTCAATTCATTTCTTGATCTCTCGAAGACGTAAGAGAATAAAAGAAAATAAAACGTCCAGGGGTTCTGAATTTTTAACAGCCCCAAATCCTCTCTGAGGACCGCTGTAAAACCTCGGCAGCACTCGAGGCGTCCAAGCGTGGCTGCGAATGTGACTATTATGCGAGCGCGCCACCGTGCTCTCGAAAAGAACAGACAAAAATGGGACGTCCGAGTGAATCCGTGGATTTTCGCGAGTTTTCCGAGCGACTTGGCGACCATAAACGGTCCCGCTCCGTCGTGAATGCCATCGCCGTCGCGAACCCCTCTAACCGCGCGAACAACCAGAATATCGACCTTGCGGGAAACGGATGTAGCACGAAACGCTGTTCGAGGTGAACGGAATAATAAAAAACACTTGTCCCGAGGGGCGGACGGGAAGGAAGCAGAGAAATCGATGGGGAAACGTTTCTGCTATTGCGGGGAAAGACAATGCGAACGCCATGAAATACCGGGGGACTGTTAACCCTTTGCCGATGAATTTATCCGAAAATAAGGGTGCGTTTCTATCTGCTATCGTTCTCGCGATCGGTTGAATGGAATTTAACGTTCCGCGAACGATGCGGGGTCAAATTAACCCCGGCAGTTTTAAAAAAGAAAAATATTCTATATTCTATATTAAATATATATTTATATATATATATATATATATATATATATATATATATATATATATATTATAATTAATATATATATTATATAAATCTATATTATATATATAAATATAGAATAATCTATGTTATATTCTATATATAATGTTATATAAATATTCTATATTATAAAATTATAATATATTATATTATAATGATTAATTAGCCAAAACTGGAGAAATTTGTATGCTTCTATTATCAATAACAAAACGAGGATAACAATGAAAACCACGAGACACCATTTTAACGCGTATCCGTATTAAAATGAAATATTCGCAGATGCATGATGTTTGGGGGGTTAATTAACCCCGCATGGTTCAGCACGTCAAATTTTGTCCCCCTGATTCGCGAGAAGTTGTCCCTGCCATTTTACGATCGAATAAATATTTTTTTATGCTTTCGAAAACGATGCAGAGAAAATAAAGAACGTCTAAGATCCGCAAGTTTTACGATGCAGCCTCGCGAATAACGAGAACCATAAAACGTGATGCAATTGAAGGTTGTTGAATCGTCACCGTGCTTCTGGAAAGCGTGTTTTCCGTGGTATAGGGAGCATGCTAACAAGATTGGCCGGCTTAACGGCATGATTATCGGGAAGCATTTTTGATCGAAAATAAGATTACCAACGAAAACGTGTCGTGCACTTGGCAGCGCTGGGCGCGACGGACAAGTTGTACGAATTCGCGGCGTAGCTTACAATGCATTATTCCGATCCGCCTTTATCGGGAAATACCATTTTCCTGGCATTGCGGTACGCTCCGCTCGTGACCCGACTCTAACGAGTTTTCTATTACGGTTTCGACCGCATCGCGTTCGCCCACTGGGTCGGTCGGGACCCGTCCTCTACGCTGGAACCACCGGCGGAAAATCGAAGCGACATTTAACTGAGCCGTTTATTTTGAAAGTGGCATAAGTCACTTTGTTTTTAAGTCGATATATTGAAGGGTTTGCGTTTTAACACGTTAAAAAAATATGGATGCTAACTTTCGAGAAGATTTACTTGTATTCGTTATCTCAGGATACTGATATTTTTCTCAGTATAAATAATTTCGTATAAACATTAAAAAATTACCATTTTTCATTACGGTAAAGTGACTTATGCCACTTTCAAAATAAACGGCTCAACTGTTGGCGCAAGTAAATGTATGCTTTTTACAGTATAATTTTACATTTTATGATAATTTTACGTTACGTTGCATCGTAATAAGACTGCAGGCCATCCCTGTGAAACAACATACGTCACTCTTGATCCTCGGTTGTTCAATCCCGATGGAAATTCACATTTTCGTGCACGTCATTTCATTAAAATTAGAATCGAAGAAACGCTTTCAACTAAAACATTGCTAATTCTAAGAGTGAAATAAAAATGCTATCGGACCGTATTAACTGGCATGTTTCCTCGCTTATTAAAAATCTGCTGGTGTCACAGATGCACGAAGATCCGCGACATATTTATCGCATTATCGCCTAATTCAAGGTGTCGTTGTCGCAGCATTGGAACGAAGAGGCGGCTCGTTCGATCATTGCACGCGACGGTATCCCGGTAATTCCAATAATCGCGAGATGAACGATCCAGAGGCAGAGATCCGACGGCGATTGTTTCGCGCTTTCGGTTTCGTTGGTTATCGGCCGGTTCCCAGGGCAGGCTCGTTATCAGCGGAAACCCCGACGACGGTGGCGGGGGGGAACGCGGACGAAATTAGCCGAGGATCGCGCGCGCGGGCCATTTTTAGCATGTTTTAATCGAAGAGACGCATCCTGTCGGCGCGATTAAAGGTCGGATAGTGGGTCAGAAGAACGGGACGGGCCGTGCACAGACTCGACGAGAGAACCGATAACAAATTACGCGTCGGTTGCCTCGTTGTTGCGTGCATCCTCCGCGACCGTGCACACGATGCACGTTGCACAGGGGTCCGTCCGCCGGCCGTCCGCGCCCTGCGGAACAACGGGGGGACGAGAAGGATTATTAACGAGGCCGGGTTTCGAAAACCAATTAACCGCTGGGTCCACCGGTCCGCGCTGCCGCGGCGGCGGGGCCGTGTCTCGTTGCAACAACGTTCAAGGTTAATTAACTCGAACGTCCGGACGGAAAATAGGAATTGCAAATGAGCTCGCGGATAGCCCAGACGGAAACTGGGCCAACGGATTCCGCCGGAGATGCTCCCCTTTCCCGTGCAAAGAACACGCTTGCAACAATGATAACGCGAGCAAAAATAAATATCCGCGAGGGGAATATGCAAATCTCGCCGGACGTCCGAGAACGACCTGTCCAAATAGCGTCCAAATAATAGGGTGACCAAGTCGCCTCGCCACGGTCCAGCAAACTTGTAACAGCACTGCCGTCGTTTTTTTTTTCTTTTTTTCGAGGCTTGAACGATTTATTAATGGAATGCGGCGTAGCTTCAAGCCAGCCTACGAGACTCTCCTCTATTCCATGTTGGAGGATCCGAAATTTTAATTCGCATTTCATTACAGCTCCACCGAAACTCAAGCTATCTATCACCGATGCCTCTTTAAATATTAACCCTTGGCGCTCCGAAGGCTCCGCTACGGAGACATTTGTCATTTGTTCCGTAACTCCGAAGGCTCCGCTGAGGAGCAAAATGTTTTTAGCATACGTTATCGTCGGCGTTAGCAATTGTTGTCTGTAGTTAAAACGTGCTGAGTCTGTACCATTACGATTAAACCATTTTTTCGACCTTTTCTATGGTTAGCAACATGGAGAAAAATGAATATTACGATGAGAATTTAGAGCCGAGCGATACCGAAGACGTATTTGATTTTGAACAGTTAAAAGACGTTGTAGAAAACAATGTTGGTTATGATTCTGACACTTCGAGCAGTAGTAGCGAAATTACGCTACCAAAGAGACGAAGAATGAGAATTATTGAAAGTGAAAGCAAAGATTGGTTACAAGACTTAGACGAATGGCGTGATGTTACGGAAGAATTACATATTCTAGATAGGATATCTTTTAGTGTATTGCCACAAGTCGTTGGACCACAAGTTCCTACAAACATTGAACAGCCGATACAATATTTTAAATTATTTCTCACGGACGAATTGGTAAATGAAATTACAAAGGAACCAACAATTACGCAGAAAATGTTCTACACTTGAAAGAAATATCTAGTAACTCTATTTGGCAAAGTGAACACTGCGACACTTGTCCAAGTAAACCCAGAATGCACATGGGAGATTGTTACCAAAGATATCACAGCATGGTGAATTACAAAATTAAAAATTTATCTTTTATTTACAATAGGGGAATATATATTTATAAAATAAATAAAATCAAATACATTCACAAGGACGTGTAATCTTTTCCGCTCAAAATAAGACTTCCTTTATCTCAGGCGCTCCGCTCCAAAAACGTGCCGGAGTTGCTGGTAGACAGTACTCGAGAAACGCGCGGAGCGCTAAGGGTTAATGTTTACATTACTATTTATGCTGATGGGGTTATTCCGGCGAAATAAAATAAATATCAGCGAGAACCAAGCGACCTACTTATTCAGAGCGCGTATCAAGCGGAAGGATCTGGCGAGGAGGATCGTCGGCAGAACGCGGCGCCGACAAAGTGAAAAATTAGGGGATTTTTGTCTATCTCGGTGGAGATAACCTAATCGGGGCCCGGCCCGCTGTTCAAGAGCTAACGAAGCTTCCTTTTCCTCTCGGTTCTGCAGCGAGACCCTTTGATCCTCGCCGGCAAAGGAGACGCGGGGTATTTCCGGCGTAACTCGGTCATCGAGAAGCGCAAGGATTCGTGACGAGGCATCGGGACCGCGAATTACGGGTCGCGGCAAGTGTCCCCAAGCACCTGAATATCGATGCTCGACGAGGGAACAAGCTACGCCCCCATTTCCTAGCGTCAATGAGAGAGAAACGTCACCGCGTAAAACCCCGACCGAGCGACCCGTGTCTCTGCAATTCCGGCCGACCCTAATTCCATCATATTTTCCATTTGCTCGTTCGAATCTCTCTTCCCGTCTCTCTCTCTCTCTCTCTCTCTCGGCCGACCCCTCTTCGCCGCCGCTCTGTCATCCTCTCGTGAACACGAGCGCTTCCGTGATATTACACCAGGGACCCTGTTAAACGCTCGAATCGGAGAACGCGCGGAATAAATTCTGGGCTACGTGTTTAACACTTCGAGAGTTCTGTCAACCCTCTGGAATATTCGCTGCTGCGGCAGAGTCATCCCTTTGGAACCGGCGCCGAGTTTGGATTGACTAAACGAGTTCGAAGAAGAGATCGATCGATCGTACCCTTCGAAATCGAAACGTTCTGCTTCGATATTGTTGTAATAATGTATACAGTAATGTCTCCCTTACTGACGCTCAGATTGTAAATTGGATATTTTGGGAAGAGGAGATAGGATTATTCGAGTCTCGCGGCTCGTTTTTATAGTGCCAGATTGTCAACAATTATAAAAACGAAGTGCGAAACTCGAATAATTGTACCTCTTCTTCCCAAGTCGTTCATTTTTCTTTCCAAGCTAAGCGCCAATTAGAGAGACGTTACTGTATAGTAATTTCTTCCTGATTCGCGCTCAGATTTTGTCCATTAAATTGGATAATTTGGGAAGAGGAGATACGATTATTCGAGCCTTGCGGCTCGTTTTTTATAATTGCGGACAATTTATAACTATAAAAATAAACCGCAAGGCTCGAATCGAATCGTATCTCCTCTTCCCGAATTGTCCATTTTTGTGCGCAATCTGGGCGTCAATTAGAGAGACATTACTGTAGTGGGTGAAGACAATTTTCGCACGGCTTTCGAAACGGAGTAACTTTTTTATAGGTGGGCCAAGCGATGTTAACTCTTTGCACTCGAAGCCATTTTAATTGTAAATCTAAATTAACTTTTCCGACTTCTGGTATATCCATTTTATATGATAAAGTCCATTTCATGCATATGAAATCGAGTCTTGTGACTCATGCAACAGTTAGACTTTTAACAATCTTTTGGATCTAAGATTTGATAATGTAAAAATTATCTTGGAACGCGGTGTAACAATTTTAGCGGTGCCTCAGAATTTGTTTAAGTTGCTGGTGGGATTACCGATTGCAATTGGTGATGAACAAATTGAGAAATGAAATCGGTCAACGTTTTACGAGCTACGGACAAGTAAAGATTGCAAAATCTCGCGGAATTCCTGCAGTCGTCGGTTGAAAGTCGTGAAAAACCGCGATTTTTGCGATCGTTGATTAGTTTTTATTCATTGTCTAGTCGACAAATCTCTGATCGACGTCCCCCGAAAGCTTCAGATGCTCGAGGATACGCGACTTCTGACCGAACAGAACGGGCACAGATATTTGAAATATTCGCATACCGAAATATTCGATGAACGTGTGTCTCTCACACGATATTGCAGCAATCGCGCGCCGAAGTATAAAACGGAGCATAAAACGAGCGAAGACGTTCACCTAACTTTCGGCTCGAGATCCACAGCCGAAGTTCGGCGAAGCGCCTTAACAGCGGGTGACTCAATATTGCGTCACGCCGAATGCTGGTCTCTCTTCACGTATAATTCTCGTTGTTGCATCGCGGAAAACATGAAACGAGTGTTTCAAAACGGAGCCTTTAAAATTTAATACATTTAGGATTATCGTCTACGTCTACGAAATTTCGCGACGGATTCTGGGTCAGCAGTCAGCGGAGTGCCGAGATCAGGCGAGATAAAAGCATCTCCGACAGTCTCAG
The DNA here is from genome assembly GCF_051020955.1 of Megalopta genalis. NCBI lineage: Eukaryota > Metazoa > Arthropoda > Insecta > Hymenoptera > Halictidae > Megalopta > Megalopta genalis. Next base: position 31,026,452 of record NC_135013.1, on the reverse strand, counting down.
AAGTTATCGGAACGGAATGCAACTTCCACGGCAACAGGAATAACTGGAATCGCGCGTTAGAATGATGCATACAGGATCGGCTGTGTTTCGCCAACCGTTTCGAAACTTGTGCAACGTTATTGCGTGCAGTTCGGTCAGCGGGAAAGGTTGCTGCAAAGCAATGGTCAGCTTAATAGACCACTCTATGGATAGCTTAATCACGGCAAGGACGCGGTGCGCGCATTGTCCGCAAATTGATCTCACAAAATTGTGCTCCGGATCCCCTCGGAAGGGCGAGCCACACGTCGCCTGCGATTAGTCGCATTCTCGAAACAGCATGGAAAGACTCGTGGTCCCTAATTTCGGAGCTTATCCCGCACAATCGAGCATTTGTACTTCGGTTGAACTATCGTTATTATTTACTAGAATTCCACACAAAAATCCACAGGACGATAAAGTTTCTAAACGTTTGTAAATATCGTATGTTTGCTTATTCTATTTTGCTTTAACACAAATTTTCTTTTGTAATTATGGATTTGACACTAGAAATACCGAGCCCTAAACGCGACCATTGTATACTGTTTTATGACAATGAGAAGACTGGATTTATTTATATGCGCTTCAATGTAGAAGTTTATATAAAAATGTCTAACAAAAAAACATTTTTATAGCATCAGGAACTGTAAAAGAAAAAAACAGAAACCAGTTATTTTGACTGATGTCATTTTGACAGTGTTAAAAAAGTTGGTCACATTCTTCATCGAACTTTCATTAATTGGCAAAAAATTCTTTTCGTATTACAAACAGACAACCGTACCGATTTTAATGACATCGAATTTTTGGTAATTTTTTAGCATCACTAATCACAGAAACGCAGGTAATGTAGGACATGCTATTTAACGGAGAGTGAAGTACGCGTTCACATAAAAGACTTCTGTGAAGAAAAAAGTTGGCGTGTTTCCTTTGCAACATGGAAAAATCATTAATGAGTGAAAAGCAATTCAGGAACTATCCATCTTCTAATCGAATAAAAAAAAAAGATATTAGAATATTGTTTTCTATCAACTATCTCAGAAAGCAAACATTTAATATCTCGCACAAGCATTTTCAAATCGACTTCTGGCCATTTTTTTTTAGTCCAAATTCTCCACCGCGCGTCGAATCAAATTGGACGATCGCGTCGGCGTCCGCGCGTTTCGTTCGGTAGTTACAGGCGTTTGGAGAGGTCGTTCTCCAGCGAATAAACGTTTGTTGGACAAGCAGCGTCACAGTTTTTCGGCGTCGCGTCGCCGACCGTCGCGGCGCGCCACATTTGTCGGCGGACTGACGTATTTGGAGCAGCCGCTCGGTCGAATATCGCCGTAGTCGCCGCTGCAACGGCCAGCTTTCGTTCTGTATTATTTTCCGAGGTGTCCCCTCTGCGAACCAATTTCACCGGGATCTCGAAAACTGGATCCCAATCGATCTCGGGCTCCCTGATTTATCGGGTTACCAGAAACCGATAAGGTCGCGAGATAAACCGATTTTTTCGCGATACAGCTTGATAATGGACAGCGCAGATATCCGTTCGTATCGAACCGATTGCCAGAAACGTCATATCGGAAACACATCTGTCAAACTGACAAACGGTACACGTGTCGAGGAGCCAAAGCTGTTCGGATCTAATCGAAATCTTCGGGATCGACGGTGATCCTCGTTTGGCACCCTGTGCGCGGCTCGTCGTAATAACTTGTAACTTCATCGATCGAGGCGATAGCTCTTTGTTTGTAGTGAGAGAATAATGTATGTAGCAGTCACGCACAGGAACGGAGACAATGCAAGAACTTAAAAGTAAAAAACTTGCGAATAAAGCTCGAAAAAGAGAAATACACGAAGAATACAGTGATGTCTCCCTAATTGACGCTCAGATTGTACACAAAAGTGGACATTCTGGGAAGAGGAGACACGATTGACCGAGTCATGCGGCTCATTTTTATAGTGACAGATCGTCAGCAATTATAAAAACGAGATGCAAAACTCGAATAATTGTACCTCTTTTTCCCAAGTCGTCCATTTTTCTTTCCAAGCTAAGCGTCAATTAGAGAGACATTACTGTACCACTAGCGGAAGAATGATTAGAAAAAAGTATAAGAATTACAGAAGAAATCTAGTCGATCAAACTATCGATTTGAGACGAAAAGTAAACGGTTTAGGCTACCGAAATATCCACGATCGATGTAATTCTGGTAAAAAGAGGGAATGCTTTCCTCGTCATTTCGACAACTTGAAATGTTTCCCTCGAAATCGTCGCGGTTCCCGCCGTTCAAAGGTTAACATTCTCTAGAGATCAGGTTCTGGAGCCCGTGATATCGAATTTCAATGTCTCAGGGACCTCGGGTGTCCTGGAGGACTCTCACGGCGGCACTAATGACCAGCGATAAGGATCGAAAGAAATCGCGGGTGTCTGATCTACCGAAAAATCACGAATGCTTCACCCATTCTCGGGATTTATCTCGTAATCGATCGAAGTCCCGCGGTTTAAAGGGCGCGAAGGGAACGCAAATTTTCGTTCAACCCGGGAATCCGTCTATAATGTTTCCGCCGTCCGTATCTCGTTCGGCAATCTCGAAAAGTATCTCCCTCTGTCCCGTCTAATAACGTTTTACGAGCGACGCTGGAACACCCGTTTGGTTATCGTCCGGCACGCGAGCAAACACGTTAATCGCACTTCCGGGTGCCTTCGATTCCCTGGATACACGTGCGTTTTATCGACGAATCGGTGCCGTTTGCCGGCTACTTTTTATTGTGCGACCGTCGGTTGCCTGGCGACACGACTCTTTCACCTCGAACGAAACAAACGAACGAAACAGCCTTTTCCGAACCAAGCAATGGCCGAAACTAAAAGCCGCCGGTCTCATCGCGCGAACACCCGAATTCACGCAGGATTCCACTGGAATTCAAGTACAAAGTCTGGTATTTGTTCGTTTGAAACCAGTGCATCCGCACTCGAATCAGCCTGGTCGATTATTTAACGCTAGAACACCTCGAGTTTTCGTTTTATCCAAGCACGTTGGACATGTCTCCCTAATTGACGCTCAGATTGTCCACAAAAGTGGACAATTTTGGAAAAGGAGATACGATTTTTCGAGCCTTGTGGCTCGTTTTTTTACGGTTATCGATTGTCAACAACTACAAAAACGAGTTGCAAGGCTCGAATAATCGTATCTCCTCTTCCCAAATTGTCCATTTTTCTGCACGATCTGAGCGTCAGTAAGGGAGACATTACTGTACAACGCTTTCTATTGTACAAATCATTGAATATTTAATCCGGCAGTTTCATTAAGTCGCTGTTTCATCATCCGACCACTTGTTTGGACAATCACTGCTCCCAAGTTCCACGATTTTCATCACAAGACTTCTTACGGAGACATTTTTATAATTTCTTTTATTAATCATGACTCGGAAAGCGTCCCATGCAGAACATACGACAGACAAGAGAGAACGATCGAAAGAACCATTGGATCGCGTACAATGAAAATTGATCGCGTATCATCGAGGGGTTAAGGCGTTACATCGCTCGGCTCGCGATCGCAGAAAATCTGCGGCCTCGTTTTCGTCCGATCAATCAACAGCCGCGAACAATCAAGCACGTTCGATCAAACTTCGCGATAGCGTGCACACACGCGCGCGCTCTGTCCGTGTGTTCGTGGCACGTAACAGTATCTCAGGACACCGAATGTTCCCCGAACGCGAGGGGGGCCCGAGAGAATCGCGTTTCGGTCGAAACGATCCCGGGAAAAAGTTTCGGCGAATCGACGTCGATCGGGTTGCTTTCACGGGAGCCACCCGGTATAGCTCGCAGATCGCGAACGACTGCGAGAGTTGCATTAGCCGTGGGCAAGGCTGCTCCAAGGCTGTCCGGATTGTGTGTCATTCGCGGTCTCGCAATCCAGTTCAGACTGAAATCGTAGGCACACAGTCACCGGGGCCCCGATCTCGTGCACCTTGCTTTTCCTCGGCCGAACACGCGTGCCCCGTTTCTGGGCCGCACTTTCACGGATCTCGGTTTCCGCGGCGCTATACCCGCGAAGCTGATAACGTTCGCCTAAGCTGCCCTTAAACGCTGCCTCGCAGCTGGAACACGTACGGCGGTAAATACGCCGATCTGTTTTCCTTCGTTTATCGTACGATCGGTTCTCCTTTGATCGAGTGATACGGTTATTCGCGATCGTCTGTTCGGAGGAAACGATGTTTAACAAATAAATCGTAAAACATATGTTCTACGTTTACGTTTTATCACTTTGCTCCACGCTTTTACGTTCTAAGCTTTCGGTATCCCGCGCGATGTACACATTGTGTTCAATGTTTCGGTGTTTACACGTTTTAGGCTCTAAGTTTAATGTGCAAGTGCTGTTTAAACCGATCGCCATCGTTAAGTCGCTAGGCGGGGGAATGAAGTACAAATAAATCGTGAAACAATGCTGCTACGTTTCGTGCTTGTTTCTTCAGTCTCTACTTTTTATTCGACGATGCTTTAGCTCCAGAATCCAGACATCTCCTCTGGCCCTACGGTATTTCCATTCTTAAGCATTTTTCTTCTAGTTTGCACGTCAAATTGAGCGCTATCTCGCGATTTATCGAATAAATTTAGTAACGTGAGAATGATTTGAAAAAAGATCGATGATACGAACGCGAACGATTGGTACGTTATTTATACGTCGTAAATCAGCCTCGAATTCGAAGATTTACAGCCCGTACTTCGGCGATTCGATAGTCGTCGTTGCGAAGAAGCGGATGACCGAATATCGACTCGTGATCCAGCGGCAATGCGACTCGGCGCTCCAATAACCGATGACTCAATATTGCGTCACGCCGAATAATTACGCTCCCCGTGTCAAAGCGAAATATGAAACGAACGCTCCAGTTACGTTCTATGAATTATTTCGGCCTTCCCTAAAGAAGAACGGATCCGATTCTTGCAATGGTTACATTAAAGAGACTAGATTGGAATGTTGGAAGAGCCAATAAGTCTTTCAACTTGTGTCGCACAGCTGGAGCACAGCGTATTCGAACATGTCCTCCAGACATATTTCGAAGAATCTACAAGCTTGCAGGATCGCAAGGACCAGGCTCGACCCTGTTTTCGTAAGCGGCGAGAATGACGAGCGAATGAGAATTCAAGGCCTGCCGGTCGTCGGGGATTCCATCGAGATCGATGCTTTTTTTTCTGAATGGCGTAACCCGGACTTCCCGGCGACAGCTTCTCGCAGCCATTATCCGATTAAGGAATTCGATTATCTCGAGGCGGCCGCGGGATAGTACGCGCAGCTGGTTCGAAGCGGGGAAGTGTTAACGAAAACCGCGGTCAACACTTTCTCCGTCGGGCGACCGTCGATCCGCGCGATTCGTCGGGGACTGAGCCGATCGGACTGTAAACTGTTATCCGTGGATTACGATTACAGCGAAAATAGGGCTACGAACAAGGTACATACGTACTCTGAAGTGCGATCGAGACAGTCTGTCGATTACCTTGGGAATCAGTATCACACGCCTAATCTATTTTTATTTCGTTTCTGATCCGTCGAAAGCTTCCAGCAGCGAAAAAAATGTTCTTTGGATAGAGCAGATACTTCCTTGCAGTACGATTTTTTTCACAGATACGTCGACGAACACTTTTTCAGCCTTAATAATATTTCCCTGACAGAATGAAAAAAATTGTTGATTCTTGTTTCTTCTTCGTTTACTTTCGCTCTTCGAGTTTGCTAACGGAAGAATCTAATTTTGTTTCGATTCAGAAAAGATCTTCAACGTAAGTCTGACTTGTTGTAATAAAGAAGAAAAATGAGTTAATCTATAATAAATTTAATTAGTGAAAAATCATGCATTTGACATTCTTAAGTCTCTCTTTTTCAATCTTCCTGCTATTTTTTCCTCGCTCAGTTTTACCATAAATGCATAAAATCCGCGGTCTAGTTGTGATGCAAAGGGTTAACGACGGATTATCCATCGGGTCTCGGAATATCGATAGAAAATCTGAATGAAATCGGCCTCTGCCGGCCGCGAAATCCAGGTTGCAGTTCGAGAGTTTCTTCGACGAGTTCCGCGAGTCGAAACGTTCGCTCGCCGAGTTATCCAATTATCGGAGAGCTTCCTCGATTTCGAGTGGGCCAGGATCGAGTAACCGAATGGTTTGCGATCGCTTCTCGGCCGAGGGCTCTGTTTACTCAGCGCCGGAGTTGCGGATCGTGCCTATTTTCGTTTGATTATAGCACCGCCGGCTTAACATCCGGTCTAATCGTCGAGCAAAGGTGAATCGATAACACCGGCGCCGAAAATTTCGACGCCTAATTTCGACCTCACCTTGCGCGCGAACCTTCGCCGTGAATCAGGCGATATGATTCGTCGGAATCGATCTCTCTCTCTCTCTCTCTCTCTCTCTCTCTCTCTCTCTCGCCACCCACGCCAGTTCCGTTTCTTATGAAATATTCGACGTTATCGCGCCCTCCACCTATTCAGCCCAATAAATTACCAAGCCTTATCCAATGGTAAATCTAATTTCCCCGGAACCGCAATTTAATGACCGTTCCGGATCATTCGGAGATTGAAAGATCGATCATTCTACAGTGACCTTTGAGTACAGCAACTCGCGATATCTGCCATTTTGTCAGGCTAATCGAATATCAACACTCGAGAGATTACGAAAACGGGTCTAAGAAATCGATATCGACGTTTGCCTGCGAAATAAACGTTCTTCTCCGAATCCGACGATTGTACCGATATTTTTTACAGTAATTAAAAAGCCATGTTATTTTAAGCTCTATCAAAATTTGATCGAGAAGCCAATTCGATCCAAGAAGGACGTGCTTTCGTGTTAGTCGAAGACTTGATCGCGTACAGCGAGTGCAATTCTCATTTCTCCCGTATCAAAAAATTTGTAGATCTCCTCGAAACACGGACAAAGGTGCCGAGAAAGGTCCGCCGTCGAAAGGATTTCTGGTTTCACACGGAAAAATCCCGAAGTCGAAAATTCCGACAAGAAAGTTTTCTTCTTCTTACCGAACGGATCTCCGGCGCGCCTGACCCGAGGGTGCACGGAGCGTGATTCCGATTTGTCCACGGTCCAAAAATTCCAGAAGCCTGTTGAAAGAAGGGCGAAAGCGCAGAGGTAAGTTCGCCGGCGAAAGGATTTGTAGTTCGCCGGCGAAAAAATCGCGAAGTTCGCCTAAAATACGGCGGCCAATAAGTAGTACCGAACGCGGGCTAGTGACACCAAACTCGAAGCGGTAAATTCTGTCGACGAGGAGGAGAGCTGACCAACAACGGCACACTCGGCCCGTTAACTAATGGCGCGATAGTTTGTCAAGCTGCAGTGCGGGACACTGTCACCGGCCAGCAGGTTTATCGCCGGCGATTACCGTCGCTACCATCGAGGAATCCCGATCGGGGCGGTCGAGCTCGGACGAGATTGCCGCTGCCAATGAAAAACGCTCTCGAACGCGCCTCGCGATTAATTCGCTCTCGGAGGAAAGTTTAACTACCGCCTCCGGCGACAGTTCGCTAATGTATGATAATCACGGCTTACGGGCGAACGAATTTTTTCCAGGTTTTTTCCTCCTTTCGTTGGCCGCGAGAAGGGAAGGACACTTCGCCTTGGCCGCCGGCCAATGGGGATCCCCGATCGGCGGGGCGAAACGAGCTCGGCCAGCGATGCTGCTACCATAACAGAACAATGCACGGTAATCCGCGCTTAATTGACAAGCAGTCGGCCACCACGCCGATTTCTGTAATTGGCTGGAAGCTTTCCGGTTTCGCTGGACCTCTTTTCGTTTCTCACCTCCTCGTTAAAGGCGCGGCCTTTGGCAGCGACGTGCTGCTATCGAGCTTGTCGATTCAACCGACGCTAATAGAGAAATTACCGGAGAAATCAGTTCGTCGTTCGTTTAGAAAAATCTCGGAGCAATCAAAAATATACCGGAACGAAACGGCAATAGAGAAATCACTGCGGCAATAGATGTTCGTAGTTCCGTTATAAAAAACGTTGAAAGTATACTGAACGAACACCGATAGAGGAGGTACTGTAGAAAGAAATTCGTAAGTTCGTTTATAAAAATATTTAACACTAAACCTACCAAGCAGTAATACTAACTGGCATGTACTGCTTCACAAAAGTGAGAAGACCGAATTTATTTAGAATTTGTCAAGTTTTTATTATAAAACTTGCTCCAATAATGTAACTTATTCGAGCGTTTTCCACGAAAGAGTCTCGGAACTTTGCAGAACTGCAAAATAAGAAAGCGGTCACTTTGATAGGTTTAGTGTTAAAGAATTGTGAATATACTAAATGAACGGTAATAAATAAGTAACTGCAGAAATAAATTCTTGGCTCGTTTCTAAAAATATTTGTTGAAATTGTGAAATATATTATCGAACGCGTTTTCTACCATCATTTTTCCGCTACCTATCTTCATCGTTACATCCTTTGTAAAACACGAATTCAGCAAACGATAGTTAGGAACTTCCTGATTATTATGCTATCCTGCAGTGACCTCACATACCAAAGTTTATCAAATTAATTCGACAATTTTCCTGTGAAGTACGGAACCGCGAACGCCGCGTATGTGTGTGTGCGTGTAACGCTGGTAGCAAACGTGTTGCCAATTTCTTTAGCCTGCCGCGGCTATTCAGGATGAAACTTTTGCTCGTCTCTAGTTTCTATGAATTTGTAAATTAGACAACGAGAATGCTAAATTGGTGCAGTGAATTCTACGGTTCACGCAAATGCTGTTTCCTTCGCGTACCAAAAGCTTGTAAAGCGCGTACAACAGTGTCTCATGAGAGCGTTGAATTTAATTGGTCTTTCAACCAGCGTTCTAATTTCGCCGACTACAAATGTTACTTTGATTGCCTGTAACAGGCGAGATTGCGAACAATCTCGTCAATATGGCGGTTGCACAGAGGTAAATTAATTAAATTTGATCGATCTCTTCGAGCGGTTTGCATCCGGAAAAATCGCGGTTTCGCGGAAAAATAAATCTGTCGGAAAGAATATGAATAATAAGCCAGAAAGAAAATAAATGACTGTTCTATCGAGATTTGGTGCAATCGAGATTTAGCGCAATTAACACGTTTTACGGGACATTTCAATTCGTTAATGACAATAGTGACAATATAATTAAATTATATTAATAGAATAAAATAGAATAGAATAGAATAGAATAGAATTGAATTGAATTAAATAATAAATTGTTTCGACAGGTGAACAAGCGTAAACTAGTTTGAAAATGCATCGCAGGAAAGCACACGGTGCAGAAGATCGCGACCACGTGTTCTGCGGTTGTTGTTGTCGAATCCGGAGCGAGTTATCTCGCGAGTCTACGATCGGAATGCAGAATCGCGCGTTTCCCGTGTCGCCGCACCGATTCCACGCGACAAAACTCGATTCAGGAAGCGGATCGGCAAGAAACGCGGCTGCAGGAAGGCCGTTTCGCAACCGGAATAACACGGCTAACTGTAAAACACGGCGTGCCTCAGGTATCGGGGGGTTCACCTGGCGGTTTCGCGACCCTGCGTCGCATCTAATTCCGTCGAGTGCCTCATTATACGCCTCCGATTTAATGAATCCTCTCGCGACAACCGATCCCACTCTTCGCGAACGTTCCCATTCATTTGCCACCGTAGAATGCACGCGGGAGAAAAAAAGACCTTTCCGCACGCGGTGCTCGCAGCGGGAAATATCGCGCAGCTTTCTACCAAACTCTCTTTTTTTTTTGGTTTTTGTCCGGAACCCAATAAACGCTTCTATTGATTTACTGCAAATCGAGCGATAACTCGAAAACTAACTAGGGCATGACGCAAACACGAGTTGCGTCATGTCCCGTGATCCTTCTTCGAAGCTCATGGTGTAGTGTTTGCACAGACGGGCTGCCGTTTGCACGCGAGAAACACCGGATTTGTGTCGTGCGATCGGCCTGAGAGAGAATTGAAACGCTTCGGTTCGAAACGAATTCGTGATCAATTATAATAAATCGTTTCTCCATACGTCTAAATGCCTGTTAATGCGTTTTTCACGCAAACACGGCGTCGCCGTACACGAGTATTCCCTTGGCAACTCTTTACTATTACCCGTGAATAATCGACGAACCATTCTTTCGAGAAACATTTATGACGAAAAACTGAAAAATGTTTTCCCCTTTTTTTTAGTAATTTTAATAAGTTGCGTATCAGACGACATTCTTTAATTCTTCTGATGTCTTCACAGTTTCCGCAGTCTATTTAACGCGAATGTTACCCGTGAATAATCGACGAACCATTCTTTTGAGATACATTTATGACGAATAACTGAAAAATGTTTTTCCCTTTTTTTTAGTAATTTTAATAAGTTGCATATCAGACGACATTCTTCAATTCTTCTGATGTCTTCACAGTTTCCGCAGTCTATTTAACGCAAATACGGGCGTCCGTTATTTTATCTTAAGTCCAAGTTCGTGTTTACTTGGTTTATAAAGTTTTACAGATATGTTTCACACGCATTGAACCCGCAAAGAAATAAATTCGACCGAGAACGAATTGATGGATTTCGAAAACGCGTTCTGTCGGCTGACATCCATTCTGGAAGCTGTATTGTTTGCCGAAACGGTTCGCATTTGCTGAATTCTGATCGATAATTCGGGAGAGGATCAGATTGGAATAACGCGAGAACCGCTGCAATATTTTTCGCAGGCAGCTTGCTGCATTCTCGAGGGACCGTGTTTCCATCAAAAACCGGTCCAGGTAAACTCGGAAGAAATCGGAGATCCCGGGATTCAAAGGATCGCCCGTTCGCCAGGTGTCTCCTCTCCCAAGGTCCCAAATCTCCAGCTGTTCTTGCCTAGATCTTCTTAATCGCGGAACACAAAGCTGCAGGTTCGGTTGACGAAACTCGAGAGAGAGAGAGCCCGAAGGTTACGGTTTTCATTGAGCGATCCGTGATTCTTCCCGCGAGGATTTCTCGGCGGCCGCAGACAATTGAAAACGCCACCGGTATTTTCAGCGTGCAATTTCCGGCTCGGAGGTAGGCGAAGCGCAAAATTCAAAATTGTCCGTCCCGCCATCGGCGGTAAACTGGCCGTGAACTCGAAGCTCGCCGACCGTCGCCGACGTTATTATGTCATTTCGCGTAATCGATGCCCGCCCGTGCGAGAAGAAACCGCTCGCGCGACGACGATCAAACTCGTCTAACGGAGTTCGCCGAGGAGGAGACAATGCACACCTGGTAAACGCACCTGGTGAACACGCCGTCGAGCACGTAAAAAGTTTCGCGCCGTTCTGCCGGAAGCCGCGAGAAAATTTGCGTCTCTAACGAATCTATTACAATCGCGGCGGATTAAAGCGATTGAGGATTCTGGAATCAGCGCTGCAATTTTCTCGGAACTTTTGCGCGCTATCTCGACGATGCGACGCGAAGATTCGCGTCCGAGATGATTCAGAAACTCTTTACGTCCGTTAGTTATGTCATTTTAATTTTACCGAGTACAAGTATTAAATCGCTCGCCCCAACGATAACTGGACCGCGGATCCTTATCGCGGAGCTTAATCCTAAGAAACGGAAGTTAGATGAAAATGTTTCTCCTCTTTTAATAATTGCGACAAGTTCAAGATAACGCAACAGCGTCCTTAAATTGTGTCAACCGTCTTTACAGATTCGTTGTTCATTTATCCTTTTTCTTTATCACAAATGCACGAAATCCGTGATGTAATTGTTACACACGGAACGCAAACTTCGGCGAATGTGGTCGGTGTAAATTGAGAATAATGTGCGCAATGTGGCCCGCGAATTATTAGAATTATAATTTCTAACTTTTGCGTTTAACCCATTGACTGTCACGCAAATTTAGCGCGACTTGCCCTGGGTGCCACGGTTTTATTTGAAAGAAAACATGAAGTTTTACAAAATATAATAATATCAAGTTACCGATATAATATTGCAATGGCATTTCCAGTATTTTTTTATTGGTAATCAATATGTTCTCTACACTATATACATTTTTCATTCATTCTTTCTAATAGTTCCTAACTCGAATAGCCATTTGTAGCCAATCTAAACTCGCAGCACCCACTACGAGATATCTCGTAGCTGGCAGTTTTGGTGCAGACGCTTACTACGAGATATCTCGTAGTTGGCAGTCAATGGGTTAAGGTTTAAAAGCATATTGTAATTATTTTGCCAGTAATATTCCTCTTGAATTTTATTTGTCTCTGATGTTTGCTGAATGATACTCGATCGAAAACATCTTGCTAACGGTCACAGTTTGGTCGATGTTGACACACTGCCAAAGAAAAGGCGACAACGTCTGTTCTGGAGCGTTCGTTCGGCAATGAAACGCGTTAAAAGTTGCGGCTGATATCTCTGGCCATATGGCGACAGTATACATGTATGTATAGCTAGGAGGAGCACGCTGCAAGCACGCTGCGAACAAGACCAAATCGAGCCGCTATCGAAAAGGCAAATATCGACGGTGTCGCGCAATTCCGAGCCGACCAGTTTCCTCGAGCCGGTTCGAACAAGGCGCTCGATCTCGACGTCGATGTCGAACGACATCTTGGGAATCCGACGAGCTACTCTCCGTAACAAGATCCTCGACTCCCAAGAATCGATTTTACGCGGCGCGAGCACGATCGCGCGAAAAACGAGCCGATCCCGTTGCAATTCTGCCGAGCCACGATTTTGCAACTGGTTTTTCTATCCTCGCAATAGGCGACCACACGATATTGCACCGTGCAAGATACATACCAACCTGGTAATTCCTGGTGTCGCCCGTGTTTGATTAGGTCAGTCATGGGCGGCGCGCGCTATGCCGAGAATCGTTGGATCCCTCGTTAAGGGGAACAATGGTCTTCCATGGGAAAAAAAGACACCGATGTTTGCATTTTTATCGTGGCACGTGTCAACGTTATCGATCCTCGATTGCGAGAGAGAGAATAGAGTCGTCTTTCGCTTTCTTTATCAATCCGGAGCGATTAGCGGAGAGGCCGTATTGACTAATTTCTAGCGTTTATTCATTCGCGATGAAAAGACACTTTTATCGATCCCCGTTATCAGAGCATCGTGCACGATTCTCTAGGAAAAGGTTACAGAGATTGCTATTGATCGAGGTTTCGCGGACAATGTTAATTGCGCCGTACTTCATATTTGTATCCTCGTGCCCGATACGAATGCACGAAATTATTCTTCTAACTTCGTAAAGAACGATCTTCGAAAGCGATACGTTTTATCTCGACCTCTCTAGGGAACCTAAATTTTTTCTGTTCCAGAACCGACGAAATCTTGCACGTGACTCGAAACGCATTTTCCGTGACCGGCGTTGCATCACGGACACGCCATTCTATATTTTATTGTATCTCGTATGTTCGGAAACAATCTGCAAAAAGCGACCGGACCTCCGAAAAACGTTAATCGTTTTATTCCGGAGCTGATGAAATTTTGTACGTGACCGGGAAATATTTATACACTTTCTGTGCCCCGCGAAACGTTGCGTCACGAGGATATACCATTCTTTTGTTGTACATTTTAAAAAGCGATTCACCGCGACTCGAGTTTTAGGGAAAAGTGTCATTGTTTTATCGCGGAGCTGGCGCAGGCTCGAGTCGCATTGTTTGCGACCAACTTCCTACCTTTCCTCATGATATTTCACGGAACGCGAAGCGATCCGCTTCGACTCGACTACCACCAATTTTCTGTGTTCTGTCTATTTTCGGTGTTCAAATGGTTCGTTCAGAACGGCGCAGCTCGTTTATAAAATATTCAAGTAATTCGGCAAATAAAGCCTATAGGACAACCCGATCGCGAAATCTGTGGTTGCAATTTGAAACGGTAGAAACTGCTTTCGGCCTGCTAGAATTGTCAATGAAAAATCAAATTCCCAACGTTCTGTGCGGTAAATGTAGAGATCATTGCCAAGCACAAAGATCCAAATATCAGATCAACGCGCATAAATTCTGATCATTTTCACGACGTAAATCACGTAAAATCACGGCGAACGCGTTACTCCATTTGCTACAATTCCTCTTCATCGAAGAACAATGTTCCAGTTGCGATCTCTCGTTACCCCGTTCCATATTCAACGTCCCTATTTTGGAACGCGCATTTAAAACGCCCGACATTGAATATGGAAGACGGATGCCAACCGTTCCATAAATCGGGACAATGATGAAATTGAACCTTGATTTGAATTGATCTTTTTCGCACAGCCGATCGTTACATAACAGTGTTCGCGTGCGCGAATATATAAAGAACAATATTGAAGAATACGGGTCAAAATTTTAACATCCACTTTCATATGCACTATCCTCGCTTTTGATTGTGCAACAATTTGCAACAGTTGTTCGTGCAACTGTTTCAAGTACGTGTCAAAGTTGAGCGTAGTTTCGCAATAGGTAGGTTTCACCTCGTCCACGCGCGGCAGCCGATCATAGTTGACACAAATCCGAAAGGTAGAACGAACACTTGATCCGAAGATCAATTTTGACCCAACCGCCGGCCCGTGAGCGGCCGAATGGATTCCAGGGTGGAAGACGTTTTGTAAAAGGGAATCGCTCGATTTCGTCGTCCGCGTGTCGACGCCGAGGCTCGGGACGAATGGGAATTCATTCGGGATCCGGGGAACGGGGGCGTACAAATGTCGACCGATAGGTCGAGGAGGTCAGGAAACGGGTCGGATCCCGGTTGGTTTCCGAGCCGGGACTGCGGAGGCCGACGGAATCGAGGGACAAACCGTCGGGATCGGGGGGGATCGAGAATCGCGGATCGCAGCAAAGATGCCCGGAGAAGATCGGGATCGAGCCGAGCCGGAAGATTTCGAGTCGGCTCGTCAAGGAGGACCATTATCGAGTTGAGTTCAATCGAATCGCACGCGTCTAAATTGCCGAAGGGAAATGCCTCGGCGGAAGAGCCGTTAGACGGCGCGCGGGGACAAAGCGGGAAAAGAAACGCGGCTTCCGTCGGCGGTACACGTGTACGCACTAATAATAAGACCGCGCTAATTATAAGCCGACAATTAACCGAGACCTTCTCTCTCTCCGCGGCGACCGCCACGCCGCAGCGCCGAGCCGAGCCAAGATCAAGCGCGCTTTCGAAATAGTCGCGAGAAACGGATTCCCACGAAATCCAATACACACCGACGCGGTAAACAATTTAACACCTGATCGGCAACACGAGCGCGTCCTTATTAGCGCGGGACAAAACGATCGTCGACGGGACGCTTCGACGACGCGCTCGACGGTTTTATTATGACAATTAGCCGAATCGATGATCCTAGATCGTTATTTTTATTTCGCCGGCCACGGCCACTTGGCACTACAATGTTGCAATACACAGCCCCAACGCGGAATTTGGACTAATTATACTGAGAGTCGCTTGTAACTGTGCGGAATTGTACCGGCCAGTGTCTACAGTCGGTGTGAAAAGTATTCGCGAGCTATATTTTTGGGGGATTAGTCAGAAAGGATTAGTTTACTAGACTAAAAATAGCTGAAAAATTGTTTTCGAAAATTGCAAATGGTTGGGATGATAAAGAAATTCAAGAAATTATATTTTCTCAACTTTCTTATTCGAGCCCGGAACGAAGATTAAAAGTTTCGAGGCTCGGATAAAAGAAAAAGTTGAGGAAACAATGTTTTTAATCACGGTCGATTCTTCCATAAAGGTTCGCTTAATTTCTTGCCTTACAGAGTCAGATATTCGTGTGGTAGAAATCGTATCTATGCACGTGCCGGACTTCATTATTTAACCAATGGAAACAAAAGCGGTTTCACCATGCGACGAATTCTGAGCGAGTTATCTCTATTCTTATCTCTAGTTCTAATCTCTAAGATTGTAATACACGTGTTAATGGTAAACACAAACGATGCGACAACTAATCCAATGGATCTCTGAAATTATTTGTCCGAAACATCTCGCGTTATGGGAGATTCTATGGTGGCGGAGGAGTCACGATGTCGTCCGCCGAAATCCACTGCGTGGATTCACACGAATTGACATGGAGCAGATCGTCGCGCAGCGGTTATCGAGAACGTGTTTTCTCGTCGCGTTATCAGCCGTTATCTCGAGCGACCACGAGCCACGCTAATTATCGGTAACGATGGTCACGTGCCGCATTGTTCGAATACAACGGACGCCTCGTTGCCGAACGTGGCAGTAATTACCATCGCTTAAGGTGCACACGGGCGCACCGGCGCGCACACTCTCGCAAGAAGACACGTGGATCGTTCCAGCAGCCGACAGCGATGCTTATGCGTTATTAATTTAAGGTAACAATTGATCGTGTGAGACATTGTTGTCCTCTTGGTTCGCACGAGTCACCGGCGGCTGCGCGAGCCTTTCTCACGACACTTTCGCGCTCGACGACCGCGGTGCGTACGAATTTTTCGTTCTTTACTGCGCTAATGCGCCAAAAAACATTTGCAATGATGACGATGACGCTGGCTTTGGGAACTCGCGACGAACCAGAGGTTATTTTCAGAGATGTCACATGCCGAGACCATGCCTAAGTTTCTTTTCAATTCCGAAACGCTTTTATAATCGTCGCTGTGCAATCAGAGTTGGGCAAATCTTATTTTAAATAACAAATAACAAATTAGATTTTTTATTTAATTAAGAAATCTTTCAAATAATTCCACAAATAATTTATTTCGTATTTCTCTTATTTGCAAATAAAATGTTATTTTTTATTTGAATTAGTGTCGAAAGTATTAAGCTATTAAAATTTGCAGAGATTGTCGAATAAATAAAGGGAGGGAGAATCGATGCGGAGGGTGACGGGGAACAATTTACGAGGCGGAGAACAGTCTAGGAACAATTTTTAAAAGAAACGAGAGCCGAATATTTTTCTTTCAAATAGCTACAAGTTTTCGAGTATACCTTGAGAACTCGGGCAATAGCGATTCGAGTTCGGAGAACAGCGACTAGAGACATCGATAGAGAGAGATAAGAAGAGTGTTAGGTAACTAACATTGCACGAATGTCGACGAGGCGCACTGTCGGTCTATTTCCAGAAGTGGCAAATATTTGCTCTCCACCTTCGCGACTCGATATCGTCCCATTAAATATTGTGCTTTGTTACAGCCGGCACCAATAAAAATGACAATTATTGTCCCGCTAAACGGACGCATTTTATCAGCGAGCGATTAACCAGTGAGATCGAATCGTTAACTGCAGCCCTGAATTGCGTTTCGTTCAGCCAATTAAAAGTATAATAAACGTGCTGAATAACAGCAACGTTGATTCAAAGTTGAACAGCGTCACAGATGAGAATAAAGTGGCGTTCTTGGTCTTTAGAAGAACTTTCCAGTTATTACGACAATTTATTAACCAAAAAATAGCGTGAGCGTTAAGTCAGGTAAATGCTGTTCTTTTAATAATAAAGAATCCACTGTGTACAATTAAAAAAAAAAAGAAAGGTTTACAAAAAAGGATCTGAAAGGATCGAGCACCTTTTCGACACTCGTGCAGCAAGATCCTTAATTTCTTAACAATTCAAATATGATACGACGAGTAAAATTTGTTTAATTAACACTAATTTAGAGAGTTCAATTAGCCAATTCAGAGGGTAAAACCGAAACTAAAAAGCTGAAATTTATCGCAGCGGATGTTACCTAAACTCTTTCGCATTCCAAAAATGCTAAATATATAACTATATATATATATATATATATATATATATATATATATATATATATATATAAATAAATGAATAAGTAAATGATCGAGAGGTAAACCGAAGCAACATCGAGGGAAAACGCCGAGAAGGAAAGGAGTCTCGCAGCGTTCCACTTTTGCAGGCACAGCTTCGAATTTTGAAAGTGGATTTTCCGCGCGGACGCGCATCAGATCCGAGCCGGTAATTAGGCTAGTTCTCGGATCAGAGAGCCGAAGACATTCCTTCCGGCGAGCGTGGACACGCGTGCGATTCCGAGCGGATCGGCGCTCGACACGGCCGATGCTTCCGGGCGAAATTCCGCGTGCACGGCCCGTTCCCGCAGTTTTGCGTAACACCCGTCGATTACGGATACGTAACAACAATACGGCGAGCGGAACGCGAGCGGAGAAGGAGCGAAACGCGAGCGGTGGAGGAGCGGAACGCGCGAGGAAAGTCCTGATCGAGAAATGCTAATCAAGATCCAACGGCGCGGGCTTCTTTCGGCCGACGGCACCCGCGAGCTTCCTGGTAGAAATTTATTAGAAAGCAGCGAACGCTATGACCAGAAGAGAGCCGGGACATGCGACTTCGGTGCGCGCCGGTCCGAAGAAAAGGAGCATGAGGAATCGGCGACGCGGTGATGAATCGCCGAGGGTCTGGCCGCGATGCCGGCCACGCGAATGCAATACAAATCAGAGGTTGACTTTGGGACCAATGCCAAAGGCTCTTGTGACATTCGAATCGAGGCTAGGTGACCGGGGCCCTGGTCAAGTTTGCTGCCGTGCGACGGATCTCCCCGACACCGGTGATAGCGAATTCAACACTTCGTCTACCGGTAATGTTCTATGATAGACTCCCTTTCCCATTTTTAACTATCCTTAGTGCAGCATTCTTATCAGAGTTGCGTAAATAAACATCGAGTTTGTTGGTCCATAGTCTTCATTTTCAGACAATCGTGTAATACGAACTCATCGCTCTGTGCATTTAATACGCTTAACCCTTTGCACTCGAAGCCATTTTAACTGTAAATCTAAATTAATTTGTTCTGATATACGGTATTTCCAAAGTGCATTTTATGCATAATATACTTGCATACATACTTGTCGACAATAGTGGTGCCTTAGAATTACCGCTCGAGTGCAAAGGGTTAATGTGTACAGTGAGTCACAGAAATTGTTCATTATATCAATGTTATGCTAATATAACAAAAATAAAGATTTTAGTAAACTTCATGAAAGTATTCATACCTTAGGAGTTGCACGATAAAAATAATTAATAATCGGTTGGCCCTCCTTTATCTCATTTATTACTTTAACACGCTTTGTCATGCTTCCAACTAATTTTTCCGTATATCCTTTTTCGATAGTATTATAAATATCCAGGTACGTCATGAAGAAAAATGAGTTCCTCGTCACCATAATTCCGTAGACGTCGAACGACGTAAAACCTGAAGAGAAGCGTAACAAGAATGCCACGAGTTATTCGATAGACGACTCAGGAGGACGCGGAGATGTAAAATCGAGGGCTGAACGAAGCCACGCCCCCTTTATACAGAAAGAGCAAGGTAAATAGTCATCTACCGCAGCATCGAGAGTCTGTTCTTTCTCTAACATCATCTACCTGGACGTATTGCCCTCGCGGGCAAAGCAGGGCGCGCTTTCAGAGCGAAGAGCGTTCATTGGCCACGCTAGCCTAAGGCTGTCGAAGTTGCGTATGGAATACAAAGGTCTGCCCTTCCGAAAGGGAAAGTCATAGCCACTTACTGTGCGCAGGCAAAAGAATCAGGGAAAGTACTCCCTTCGGCTTCTTTGCCACGGCTGCCTTGTCGCCGTTCAAGGTTCAATCTCTGCGACCCGAGTGAGTCAATGGAGCATCCCCTAAACTAGCTGCGAGGGTAGTAAATAGCTGTCGCGATTCACTGAAGGCTCAACCCTGAAAGCTGGCAGATCGGGACGGGATCTTGAACGTCGTAGTCGTCAGACTTTTATAATTAGCCGGGAAAGCGAAGATCTATAATAATTTCGCTGCTAACCCTTTGCCTTGTGATTTGCTTCGCAGCTATGCTATTCGGTCAGAGGCTATTTCTTTCGTTCAAATTTATCATGTAGTATTTTTTTCAAATTATTCAAACAGTTAACAAATCATAGACCACGAGATAGATTTTGAGAAAAGAAGTAACTTTTATCTTGGAGATTTTGTTTCTATTTCGTATAGCTTGCGAATTACAGCAATAAAATACAAAATAGACAAATATTTGAGAGTTAATTTCCGATGCTTAAATTAAATATTTCCAAAGTTTCAGAATTTCTTTGAATTTCCGGATTGCGGATGATCTCTTGTTAATTAAGCGAAGACTACCAGTACTACTTTCAAGTCTTGCGAAATCTACTTTATATATTTGCAGCTTCTGCAACAAAATGTACGTCGTTATGCCGGCATTTGACAGCAAAGGAAGAAACCATCGGCAAAGCCAACTGAACAGATCCTCCAGGACATTAGGTTCCTCTCGAAAGAGTCCAGGTGGAAGTTCGACCGTGTTCCTCCGCAGTCGATTCCCTCGATCAGGATCGACAGATCGGTTTTTGCTCGGCTTAACGTCGGCTGTCCCTTCGACGCGCCCGATAAGCTGGACGTCTGTCGCAGCTAGATCCGCGTTTCGATAAAAACACTGAATAATCCAGCTTTGCTACCGGGTTCATGCTCGAAGCCCCGGGACAACGAAAGTGGGTCCCGCGGATTTCCGGCGGAAAGTATCACGGGGACGCCATTAAAATGGAAATGCCGGTTAGCCTGCAGGGGGTCGTAGCCGTGCGCGAAACCACGCCGCCGTCGCAGACACTTCGGAACCAACCGCGGTGTAAACACAAGTTCGCCTTTGGCTGTCTAGACTGGATATTCAATTTTTACGACGACGAGTCCCAAGCCACGCCGCCGTCGACGATCGATAATCCGTAGCCAGGCTTGTTACAGCTGTTCGTAACCCTTCCCCGTCGATTCCGCGATGACTCGATACGGACTCCGCCGATCATTGCTCGGAAAAACTCCGCCGTCAAGCCTCCCGACGTTCAGTTATTTATCGAGCAGGTCCGCCATCTGATTTCTGTCCTTGAGGAGGGACCGGGACCGGCGGTCACGAAATATCAAGCAACGTTCCAGATTGGGTATCGAACCCCGGAACACTGCGGGGGTGGTTCCGCGGAACCGTGAGCTGTTGCTGGAACGTTCGTCCGGCTGAGATGCTTCGAAGCACTCGTCGAGCTTGCCAGCGGAGGTTGGGGAAAATTTGATGAGACATCGACGAACGAACATCCAATCGGACACAAATTTATTTGGACGATTTATCACCTAGACGTGTTCCTTCTAAATCATGGAGCCAACAGAATGGACGATAAATTGCTTCTTTCGGCAGCACGAATATTTTCGGAAAATTAATGGAACGATGGAAAAGAAGCTCGGCTAAAAGTATGACAGATATATTAGATCTGGCTGGAATCTTTCCGTGGCGCGAGCCGAGATGCGCTCCCGCGAAAACCGGAGGGGAAAAAAAAAGTTAATAAACCGGAATTGAACACGCCCAGCTCGGCGATGGAGCGAAAAAACGCCGCCGCTCAACCTGCCAGTTTGCAGATATCCACTTGTTATCCTCGATTGCGCGCGTGACTTATCAAGTTTTTTTTCTTCTCTCGAACATCATCATCGCGACCTATATCTGGGTCATGGTGTTGCGTCTTCTGTACGCGACGGGTATATGTGTGCGCGCTCGTCGCCGCGAGTAGCAGACAGACACCCGTTCGCCGGGCAATACATTTTAAAGATGCATCCGCGCGGAAAAGCTGCATCGTACCTCGGATTTTTCCAACTGTAATTCCCGAGTGCTACGTGTTCCGCGTGCTGGCCTCGGGGCTGCGAGATTCTCCCTTGGCGAGTAGGGAGATGCTAGACGCCGCTGGAATCCCGGCGAAGGGTAGTTGATCCTTCTACGGAAATCATTTCGGAGCGAACGGATCGGACCGAAAATGCCGCTGAATAATTCGTAAGAGTGTCTTCGGATTCGCGAAGTTTATGGATCGCACGAAGCGGTCGCAATTGGAATGTACATCGAGGTGGTGAATTTAAGACGCTTTGTCATGCTTTCAACTAATTTTTCCGTATATCCTTTTTCAATAGTATTCTAAATATCCATGTACATTGTGAAGAAAAATGTAGACGACGAACAACGTAAAACCTGAAGAGGAGCGTAACAAGAATGCCACCAGTTATTAGCGAATAAATGATCGAACATTTCTATCCACGCTTTTATATACGCGATGTTTATTCACGAATAAGTCTTCATAAAATGTATATAAAATATATATAATCTAAATCCACGCTGCGACGTCGCGATAAGGATTCCCGAGGACTTTTAGGGACACGAAGGAGAATTCCAAAGTTCGACGATCGCGGACCCTTTGCGCTACGTTCTCTTTCATAGCCGCGTTGTTCAGCACTTAATCATTTTCCCGATAGAGAGAGACAATTTTGTTTCTCGTGCGTGTTCGTTTACTGCAATTCTGTACTCAAACTATGCTTGGATTTAGAAGCAACGAATAACATTTTAACATTTATTAAATCGTAATGCATTACAGCGCAAAGTATCGACGACGTCAAAAAAGCAACGTTAGGACCAAGATTTCCGAAGCCTCGCGAACGGTAAAGGAGATTTCCAAGGTCCGTGCTTCGATGGACTCGAGGAAGGAAAAGACTCGAAAGGTCTCCGGTCTCGGGAGGGTCCAAGGAACCATAGATTCCAGCAGGTTTCCGGGCGTCGCGACGCGTGGACTGGTTTGGCCGGTCTCTTTAGTATTCCGGTAAAGTGTTCGGGTTACTGTTACTCCGGCCTCGTCTCAGAGCCGACGATGTCCAATAGCCACGACGGGAAAGACGGCTCGCATAATTGCCGGCTCCTGGAATGCGACATCGGAGACCAGCAAAGGGAGTGTAACAGCACGCGAATTCGCTCGCGAGCGCGTTCTCGAATCTGCTCGCGATAACAGGAAACCACCCACGCGATTCCGGCGTACCCTTAACAGCGAATCGATAATCTTCCGCTGAATTTAATCGATTAATTGAAATTTTCCGCCGGGACAAGATGCCGAAGATTTCCTTAGGCTGACCGGTTGTTCCGTTTCTAATCGTCGGACGTATCGATCGCATCGCCGTTAAAATAGTCATTGTCCTTTGTTTCATTTATGTCGGCCTTATTATCGGAAGGCGACGGCGTTCGCGTTATTGTTTCATCGTCGAGGAAACGCGCGACGGTTCTGCTGGATCGCATTTGAAAATCCGCTCCGCGAATTCCTTATCGCGGCGCTGCGAATCGAGCGAGCGATTCCCCGGAGAAGACGCGAGGATTTTCCCGGGGATTTGGCAAGAATTTCACGCTCGAACGCGGCATGAATCGACGGTGAGCGACATAAAGGAGCTTCATCGATCTCAATAAGGATCTGAGGTCGGGTCCGCGCGGTTCCTATTCTATCCCGACGGCGCGTATCAATTTTACAGGTCGCGGGACGCGTGACGGTTCTGGCCGGAAAGCCATAACTTTCTTCGGGGCGCCGTCCATTCGAATCCGCCGATCGAGCTCGCCTAACTTTTTATTCTCTGTGGCCGCCGGCTTTTTAATGACGCTGCTGCATTCGAATCGAGCCGGGCCATTTCCTTTGAAACGATAAGCTCGTGCGAGACACGTTCATAATAACCTCGTTCCACCACGTATGCACGTACTTCGTCGTTCCTCCGAGTAACTCGTATTACTGTACCATGCATTAATACATACATACTATGTACTAACGTAGCATGCGCTAATAAGTAAAGTGTCATGATTTTTGAAAAATGTTCCAACTATGAGGTAACTATTGTTCGGTCTCGCTTAGAATACTGCTCGGTCATCCAACGCCGATGTTTGCGATGATGCGTCTTCGGTACGAATTGTCCAATTGACGACCATAATCATGATTACCTCATGTTCGCGTGCATCGTACGTTTTCCAAAAGGACAACTTTCTTCGCGTGGCTAAATCGATGAATGATAAACGACGGAATCGGATCGCGATCAGCAAGCAATTCATCGAAAGTACCTGCGTTACTCGTTTATGCCTTGAAAATAATCTTCCAGAATTATCTCGAATTTCCCACGGATTGTTCGACGGAGACCGTCCGGGACGTTTCTTGCTCGTCTCCTCAATCAGCGAACATTAAAAATAGAAATTATTCACATCGGCGAGCCAATCGGTCTCGCCGGCGGCGACCTTGCTAAGGTGAAGATCGTTAGCCAGGGCAGAAATCTGTCGTCCAATTGCGAATCATGAAGAGGACGGTGAATTCTCGCGCAAACGATGACCGAATCGCGTTACGTAATCGCCTCATTTTTTTTTCCTACGTAGAAGTCGAATAAACTACGCGATTAAACCTGCGGCCGGCGTCGTCGCCGTCGTCGCGATCCTAATCGAGAGAATCTCTTTTTAGTCCCGATGAAAACTACGTTGCCGCTCGCGCCGATTCTATGAACGGTTCGAAAATCCTTATCCGGGGGCTGGATCGGCGCATTGCGCAACTGTGGCGAGCGCGCCTCGATCATTCTGCAAGTTCACGTAATGAGCGTGGCGTTAAATATTGCACGGACGTCTGTAATTTACTGCGTGGCATATTACATCCGCGATCGTTAAGGTCAATGTCGCGTCTTCCTGTGTTGGATCGCGGAAAAGGAGCAGGCGAGGCACGCGTGAAGAGAAACGGAAGCGCGAGAAAAAAATATATATATATATACGCACAGATATATACGTATGCAGGAACAAATGGAGATGCAAATGAAACCCGGAGCGAGCGAAGTACGAGAAGGAATTGATGAAAGAAAGTATAAAGAACTACGTGGAAAAGGAAGAAGGCTACGTAGAAGTCGAAGAAAAAAGCGTACAGAAGAAGATCGCAACAGAAAAAGATAAGTGTTCGCTGAAGAAACGGAGGAGTCCGTTAGGAGATTAATTATGAAGAACGTATGGAAAAAGAAAATTAGTGTTTGGAAGAGCAAGGTGAGGATTTCCATTAACACGTTCGCCAGCAGCATTAGTATCGCTGCATATCTGCATTGCTAATATGTTTTATCAAACGTGACGTTTCCTCCTTCACGAATCATCCGAATTATTTAGCAAAGGAAACTAGATCTCTCGATTATTGCAATATGTTCCATAATCATCGATGAACTGTTTAAGAGATTGAGCAGCCATTATGCGAGGAGGCTATAAAAAATGCAGAAGAAAGGATGATCGAGTAGAAAAAGAGTCCGGCTGGTAACGCGTTTCATTCGTAAATAATTGCAAACGATCGTACCAAAAGATGCGATAAAAATTGTCGGATTGTTTAAATTTAAGCGTGGTTTACTCGAGGAAAATTATCGTCGGGTAAAGAGTTGGGAGACCCCTTTAGAAGAAAATGAGCGGAAGAAGAACGAAAGAGCTCGGCGGAAGAGGGAAACGTCGTCGACGAGGGTGGTTTTTCAGGGGACGGCGACAATCAGTTGCAAGCTGATGGGCGGCGCCATTAATCGGCCACCAGGGAACGCAGGCTCGTTTAATCCGCGACAGTGCCGATTATGGCTCGGCAATCATTGCGACGAGTCGGTCTGGAAGCGGTTACACAATCCCGAGCCCGTGGCGACGTTGGTGTTGCCGGTCGAAATGAAAACTTTCGTAGCGAACTGATAGGCCCCGAGGAGCCCGAAAGAGACGCGAGTTTCCGGTCCAGGCAGGGGCAGGTGTTGCACCCCGTTCTCCCAGGGTGGTCCAGGAAAAGGGATTCATCGTACGGATAGCCGGCGGTCGTGCCAGCGGAATTCGTTTTCGCGGCGAGATTCGATTATGCGAGTACCGGGAGTCGGACTCGGGAAAACTGACGCTTCGCGCGATAAATTAAATATCAAGGCAGATATCTGCCGTGTTTATACTGCACGGTATCTGACGCCGGGGGGGGGGGCAGGCGGGAGGCTTGGGGAAGGTCTTTAGAAGCTTCCGTTCCCGGTTTCCAAACGCCGGACAGGTTTTGATTGTTGTGCACACAGCCGGTCTCTTTGCTCAAGCTATCCGGCGAGTACATCTAGGCTTCCTTTCCTATTTGTTTTCAACAAACTTCGGAGCATCGCGATACAAAGTAGCCGCGGCACCGTATCGCTTGTTGAAATTGGCAGTTCGATTTCCCGATGTGGACTGCAGTCTTTCGTCTGTACACCCGGTTATCTGAAGTTGAGTACCTAGGACGCGCGTTGAAACTTACACCTTCTTGTTAGTTTGTACATATTTGCTTTCTACGACACAACAGTCCCAATATTTTGAAGACACCGCGACATTGCTACCAGAGTTGCGCATTATTCCAATAAAATTCTTCGATCGAAATTTTATTCGCGTAACATTTCATACAGATTTTTCGAATCATCGTTCGGACTTTCTGCAAGGATACTACAAATTTATATAAATTAATTTATATTGGAAATGTGAAAGCTTGAATTTTCGTTCGTGCCTCAGCGGAAACGTTGTTCGAACAATATCCGACTGTGATCGCAATTAGTAGACTGCGGATTTCTATTTTCTAATCAGCGAGTACTATTTTCATCTCATTGAAGCTGTTAGACAAAGAATTGAACGTGCATCCGGCACCTGTTTCCCGCATTCAACGCATTCGAACTTTTATTCCGCACAAAGAGCCGCACACAGTCTAGCAATTAACAGTTTTGCTAGGACTTGCGGCGGTGAATCAGACATCTCGGAAAGCTTCGAATCGGCGGGGCCCCCGTTCAAGAAGGAAACGGAGCTTCATTCAATTTCCCAGTTCGCAGATTTGTCCACGCGGACGTAAATCTCTGCATAAACGTCCGCAGTCTCATTACTATTCATTCACAACCGGGTCCACATTAGCGTCGGCGGCAGTACGCATCACCAGGTCGACGAGTTAAAGATAGAGCAGCGCCGCGACGAATTTTTACAGGCCTGTAGGACTTATCGCCGGCATGTTTCCCAGGCAAGCCTGCGGCTCGAGATCCCATTTAAATAATCCGCGAGCGAATTCGCAGGCAGCGTCCCGCGGCCAGAAAGAATTCGCATCGCGCCGGTGTATAGATTGCCTTAAGTGGTTTCAAGTGTCGGCCGCGCGAATGGCAGAACGTTCAAAAGGGACCCCTTGTGGCTCAACAGCGGTGTCCGCCGCAGCCTGATTTCGGTCAAGATCCGAGTGGAACGGTCGAACGCATGTGCGGGTCGCATAATTAATCAGGTTCGATACATTTCGGCGAACCGCGAGCTCTTCCTGCTTTCCGACGATTTTCAGCAAATCGTTGCGAAACTCGCGACGAATTTGCGACCAATTCGCGGAACGTTCGGGGACGAATTTAGTAGTAAAATTCGCGAGGGAGCATGAATTATTGTAATTAGGCAGAGCTCGATTCGAGTAAAATATTTCGAATAAATTCATCGAACGAAATTCTATTCGAGAAATATTTCGAATAAAATTCTATTCGGAACATTTGTCGAGTACAATATTATTCGAAGATATTGCATACCCGAGATATTGCACGAGTAAAATTTTATTCGAAGCATTTATTCGAAAGATATTCCGCGATTCCAGCATTACCAGCATATCGCGGAATCGTCGAGCGAATTGAGGGAAATTCGCAGAAGATTTCGCAGTCGTAGCGGCAAGATCGCGGAAAGGATACAGGTAGAATTTACAACGAACGCAAGTGCGGGATGCATAATCACCGTAATTAGACAGAGCTCGGCTCGTTCGAACGAAGCGTACGCATCCAACGATTCCAGTTCGACTAATTTGCGATGAGACCACCGCGTCGGGATCGCGAGGTATTTGCACCGAATTCTCGGAGGATTGGCAAGGGATTGGCAACAAGGCCGCAAGGGGTCGTGGAGGATTTGCTGGGGAATTCGCAAGAAGATCTCGCGAGGGATTCGCGGGGGATTTGTATCGAATTCGCAGCAGATCTGCGACGAATTCGCCGGTTAAGCAGGACGGTTAAACGGTGCGTGAAGGCTCGATCTGCTTTCCACTCGTTAATTAATGGTTTCGACACAGAAACAGCACGCCGTTACCCAGCGACGAATTCGAGTAGAACTCTCTCTCCTCTCTCCTCTCTCCCTGTCTCCCATTCTCCCGAAGGAGACGAGAGCAAGCGGAGAGATAATTCTCGTCTCTTCTATCGGCGCGAACGTTGCAGTGCTTCTTGAGATGTTAGCTCCTGCTGCTGCCGCCGCCGCTCGCAGAAAATTCCAACACGATTGTGTCAAGCCCGTAAACAAGCCGCGCATCAGCCTAAGCGAGACCAGTAGAGTGCACTAGCCTACGTAAGGTTGGCATCGATGACGATGTCACGCTAACGGCGACGGAGTCGTTCGAGAGCGACACGTGCCAAGGAGACGCTCCTTACAGGGCGATTCTGGTGCAGCCTGCGATCTTCGGATATTTTTTGCCAAGAAATGATGTAACTTTGTGCTAGCGAAATTCTCGGCGATGCACGCCGCTTTAGAACCGACCACGAAAGGGTCTTAATTTCGAGCATTTTCTATTAGGTAACTTTCTTCGCGTTTTTACAACCGAAAAGTGGAGAAAACTGATTAGACATTTCAATAGTAAAATTTCTAATGATTACGGTTTGGGATTTGCAGTAGAACTATTCGAATCGATACGACTCGGTCAAGCAGTTTGTTTTATCTCGTAAGGTGAGCCCAGTTCTTTAACTCTTATCACTGCAAGAATTTTATAAAACGCTAGCTTAACTGTCGATTGGCGCGATAAGAGTTAATATCTGTGCAAATCAAATGCCAGTTTTTGTAATATTCTGCGTAATTTATAATCCGATAGTTCGCGGATCCTTCGCGCTACGTTTCCATATTTCGGACAAAAGCCGAAAACAAAAATCTTGGTTGCAACGTCGAGTGAATAAAGATCGCGTTGATTTTCAAGCGGGCTATCTTTTCCTGTGTAGAAGAGATTCTGACCGCGGCGGAACGGAACGTCGATCGCAATAAAGCCGAGTTCGCAAGGGAACGTGCGAGCGTCGAACGAGCATCGCTCCGTATTTACGAACAGACGCGTAGGATGACGAGACCCAACTATGTATGTATGTACGTGTATACCGCGAACGAGAGCGAGCCACTGCGGATGTTAAAAGCCGTGCTTTACTAAATCAAGCCCGACAAAACCATGCTGGTAGCGTTGTTTCGGCGCCGAAACGCACGCGCCGGCCGAGTGTTTATCCGCTTCGGTATTTTTCCACGGCTGTTTTCGCTGGTCCCACGCAAGCAGCACCCGGGGTGGTATCATTTTCTTTTTTCCGCTCGCTCGCCAGTTCGAGAACCGCGCGACGGAAAAATGAAAAGCTCATTAATCGAGGAGGAATAGGTCGTAGGCGGCGAGGGCGGGCGACACGGCGAGCTTGTAAAGCCGAATAATAGACGATGGGCGCGCGCGCGGGAACGGATCCGTTTTCACCCGGGTTCTCCCCTTTATTCCTTCCAATTCCACGATCGACGATCCGCCGCGACGGCGAAGCCACGTTTTTTGTTCGGTCCTTCCGTTCGTTTTTCGCGTAGCAGAACCCCGCTCCGCTCTGCTCGGCTCGGCGCGGCGCGACCCAATTCTCCCGCAGCTCGTTTCTCATCGTGATTTCTCCTTGTTGCATTTCCCTGGCAGCGCCGCGGCGTCGCGAGCCCACCGTCGTTCCTCTCTTCGATTCCCCATTCTACTCGTCGCCCCCTTTTATCGATTCGATCGCTAAAGTTTCCCGGCGAGCATCCAGAAAAATCGGGCCGAGAACGGGACACAGAATGCCGGAGTTTCCTGGCGTGGGCGCCGGCTCTATTGCTTTCGAATTCCAGGTACTTCTTATTCCGTCGCCTTTCTTTCCCATCCGAGTTTCTGGACTCCGCCTTCTCGACCAGCCGCGGAAGCTCGATGCTCTTCAAACTTCTCAAGCTCGGTCCAGTTTCGCCGCGCTAATTGTTAGTTACAGCATCGGTTTCGGTCGTTAGCGATTTAGGCGGCAAATCGTTTTTCATACGGGCTGCTACAGAGAATGTAGCACCCCGCCCTCTCCCCGTTTTATCATCCTCGTTTAGAAGAAGAGTAATTTAAATTGCAATTTTTTAGTGAAAGCTGAAATATAAATTTTAAGATGATTTATATATTTGATGGTCAAGACGAAATAAAACGAACAAATAAAGAAATATAAATAATTATCATGAAGAAACTCTATACTGCTGTATTTAATCGGTTAACCCGTTGACTGTGAAACTTATTTTTTAAAAATTTGTTCTAACGTCGGCATTACAAAATAAATAAATAATAATAAGTAGAAAGTAATACATGAATCCCTTTCGTCAGTAACGAACCCACGCGCAATCTCGTAGTTGGCAGCGAACGTGTCGGATGAATCAACGTGGCTTCCGTCAGGATGCGCGAGAATCTCGTGATGCGTCACGATGATCGACGAATTTCGTGGTCTATTTGCGAAACGGACACTTCGCCCCATATCCAAGGGAGGCGACACAGAGTCAGGCCGCAGAGAGTCCCTTAGACGCCCGGGCTTTTGTCTTCCAGCCTGTCGTCGACGATTCGTATTTCGTTGGCCGGGCGCGAATGCTCGAGGAGCTTCGAGGCAGAACTTGTTACCCCAGTTTCTCCTCTTCGGCTCTCTTTCGCGATTCCTTTTTAACCGTGTCTTGTTCTCTCCTCTTCCGAGCGGAGTCTACTCCACGCCCGTCACGGCCCGTTTTCCTTCTCATTTTTTCGCCGCGCGGCCCGAGAGATGATCCGACGAGCTAGCTGCGCACACTCTACTAGGTCTTCCCGCACCAGGAACATGCTTCCCCGTCTTTGAAAGCCGTTAACTTGGTAACGCGCTGCTGGATCGGGGGTTAATTCCGCCCCTTCAGCCGGGGGACTAGGCGTTTTTCACGTCGACAGCCTCCGGCGAGCTTCTGCAATTATTTATTCAACGCTGTCCTGGCGTGATAGACGCTTCCCTCCATCCGTAAGGGATCTCCCCTCCTTTCTCCCCTCGTCACGGATCAGTAAAATGCATGTGCCGCGGTTCATCGGAAACCGAATGCATCTTCGTTGGAAGTGGTCCAGGAAAACAATTGTATCGCTCGAGTGGAAAAATAGCGATAAAAACGGGTTGCGTGGTCGACGCCGCTTCCAAGGCTGTCCGAAGGTCCTTCAGACGATCGCGAAGCTTCGAGCTTCTTCTCCAGTACCCTCCAGAACACTTGGCACCCCGGATATTTTGTACACGTTCGGCTCGAACTGTCTGATTTCTATTTCCTTTCGAAGAAACAGCAGCCGCTCGAAAATCTCTTTCACAATTCCGAATTTATTTACTTGTACAGGTTCTGCACCCTTGAACGTGACAAGAAATATTAAAAATGATGCAGAACTTATATTCGAACCATCGTAGGATCGAAGCCATCATTGACCGACCAAAAAATAGTATAAATGTCGTCAAGTACAGTAATGTCTCTCTAATTGACGCTCAGATCGTCCACAAAAATGGACAATTTAGGAAGAGGAGATACGATTATTCGATCGTTGCAGTTCATTTTTATAGTTCCGAATTGTCAACAATTATAAAAATGAGCTTCCATTTTTGTGTACAATTTGAGCGTCAATTAGGGAGACATTACTGTGCATTGAGAACGTCTCCGCATTCTACATCAAGAACTGCATACTGCAACGCTTTCAGGATACGAACGTTTAACCCTTATCACCCCGAGGGGTGAAACGTCAAACTCCGCTGACGTCCGACGTTTCTACTCGGAAACTGCGCTCGTCGACGGCTCCTGTTTACGTCCGCAGAATTGTTCGAAATGACTCGAGGATTATTTACATCCAATTATCGCGTATGTAAAATACGACACTTGAAAACTCGCTAGCAAGCATATATGTACCCCGAGTAGTAAACTGCAGACTTGAGAGTCGCGTTAAATAGTTGCGGTGATAACGGTTAATACGATCCGAGCGCGCAAAGATCTGCTCCTCTGCAGGCCCGCTGGCGTGTTGCTATGCTCGGGGGATGCTTTTCGCGTAGAACAGCTCGAACACGAAGAGTCCACGTTGCAATTTCGTTGTTGCCGACCTTAGTTTTGCTTCGCGGAGTCAGAAAAGAAAAACGTAAAATGTAAATCGTGAAAAGCTGGCTTGTTTCATGTTTCGGATTTCCGAATGGCAGGTTTTGGAAGCGCGTCGCTGGTTTCGAGGATCCTTTCAGCCGGAAACACGACGAAGCCGGTGCTGCGACTGTAGCCGGTGTGTATCAGCCGAGGGTCGCGTCCGCGCCTCGCCAAAGTGCAATGCCAAATAATTGCGCGGGGTCGCGGCGGGATTTTCATCGTGGTTCGGTCCGACGCGGCGCGACCTTGGCCGCGTCGCCTCTGCTCGGCGAGCACTCGCGTCATCCTCCTCGTCCTTGAACAGCCGAAACCACCCTCCTCCTGATTGAACCGTTTCTGTCCCATCGCACGCCCCATGCGCTCCGGGACCAAAGCAGCGAGAGGGCAAAAGAAGCTGACGGGGGAAGCGTCGTCGCGGTCAATTTAACAGGCGAGCCCATGGTAGATCGCAGCAGCAGGCTGCCGCGGGGAAGCGGAATCAGCGTTCTTCGCGACGGATCCGCTCGCGCAAAAAGGCTCGTTTGTTTCGTGAAAGCTTCTCTCTCTTTCTCCCCTTTCGGCTCCTCTCCCCGTGACGCGCGTCGCCAGGGCCCGCTGCCAACCGGCCATTTGGACCGCGTTTCAACGATTCCAGAGCATCGATTGCTTGACCTTGACCGAGACGCTCCCATCTCCGGGCATTCGGGACTCGCGTGACTCGCTTCGAATCGCTTGGAAATTTTGCCCGCGTCGTCTCTCGCCCGCAGTTTTGCTGCAACATGGCGCTGCAGTTTTGGCGACCGCCTCTCTCTCTCTCTCTCTTTCTCTGTTCCAGGCTGATTCATTCGGTCCGGGCTCGCTGTCGAAACGACGGAAACCCGTTCCCGTCGATATACGTTCTCCA
Source organism: Megalopta genalis (assembly GCF_051020955.1). Taxonomy (NCBI): domain Eukaryota; kingdom Metazoa; phylum Arthropoda; class Insecta; order Hymenoptera; family Halictidae; genus Megalopta; species Megalopta genalis. The sequence goes on along the minus strand of NC_135013.1, from coordinate 30,993,736 downwards.
GCCGTTTTCCGGTCAATTTACAGCGGACGGTGGCCGTCGCGGAGCCGCTGGACACGCGGGAACAATCGCGGCGCCTCTGATCGACAGCTTCGGGACTCCTCGTTTTCGGTTTCAATTTCCCGGTTGCGGGAGTAAATAAAATATCGGCTCGCGTGTCGCACGCGTGCGATTCGCCGCTATCGAACGGCGGCGAACACTCCGTTGTTGGCGCAACAATAGCCACTCGCGGCTCGAAAACTGGCCTTAGAATCGGTTCCGTTGTGCGCCGGCTCGATTCGAGCTCGATTCGGGCTCGCTCGATGCCGGTCTTTCGAAACGGAACTGCCGTAATTAAATCGGAACACTATTTCATTCGATTTCATATGCGCGTGCGCAACACGCTTTGTTCCGCGAAACCATTCAAATAGTTGCGTATCGATCCTGCTTGCGATAATTTTGAATCTTCGAGACCAATGCCAAAGCCTCTAATTGGACCCTACGCAATTAGCGAACGATTCGAACTGGCTATCCGATTGATCGGGATGATGCTCGATCCTCTCAATCCGGAAACCTGGATCAATATTAATCCGCTCGTAGAGCCCGATAGAAACGGTTGCCAGTTTAAATCGACTGTCGGAAAAGTTTGATAAATGTTCCGGTAATCGAACCGTCAATCTTGTTCAAGAAATCTGAAAGAATTTATTGCCGCATCAAACGCAACGTTAAGAAGCTTCTCTTTTTTTTCTCTCCTTCCCACCCCAGGAAGACAGATCGATCAAACTTCCGGACGTCCCGGCTGATTAAAAGGTGACACACGGCGATTCACCTGATTCGTCGACCTTTGACTGGTTTTACCGAGCTGCGGCACGCGGTGACTGGCATCTAACCCCTCGCAAATCGATGTCTCGATACTCTCGATCGACCGGCCCGATAAGTCGCGGCGAAATCTCTTTGAGAGCCACGGCGAACCTGACACCCGCTCGCCTAGACATTGTTTAGCCGACAGTCGACAAACTTATTGATTAGTCTGACGCACACGCACGCCACTACGCCCCCGGCCCTCGAATTCGAGCGCCGGCAGCGTTCGTCGCGCATGCACATGCACATGCACATGGCACGTGCACATGCACCAAGCCACATGCAGAACGCCGCTTCCGTTTAACTCCAGTGCTGCATCCCTCTCGCGTGCACGCCCCGGTCAGACGGCAGATAACGAGTTTCCTTCCACGAAAAGAGTTTTCAATAACGATCTCGGTGTGCTTCGTCGTCCGCCCACTCGTTCCGATTCTGCGAACGAGAACCGGGACGCTTTGCCACCTACTCTGCCATTCCAGTTACCACTGGAATTTCAACCCCCGCCCCTAAACGACCTTCGATCGGCGCCGAACAACGTCGGCCGACTTGCATTCTTCTCTCGCGACAAACGATTTTAACCCTCCGCGCATCCTTTCGCGTCTCATCGCGAAATGAGTCTACCGAACTGCGCAATAATACGCAATTGGTAATTAAACAGCGCACTGTGGTTATGTCGTAATAATAATAATAATAATAATCAGAATAATCGTCTTTATCTTTCTACTATCTTTAGCAAACAGGTGAAAAGTCAGCTTATAAAATGTTAATATTTATTTATATCCGAAGTTCGATCAGGCTTTCCTTAATTAATTGTTCAACTTCTTCTACAAAGATTATAAAAATAATTTGATTAAAATAGGCGTACACGAAAGATCGGCAGAAATAGCGTCAATTATTTTCACAGCTCGTCTTGCAGACACTCTGCCATTGTTTCGATCATTGTTCACGATTTTAAAACATAATCTTTATCCCATTACTTATTAATCTTCGTATGTCTGTATATATGTATTTATCTATATCTATATCTATCCTATATTCATTATAGTATATGTATACTAAGCTATTCGTTATCTCCTTTTTATTACCTCTTTTTTTCTGTGCCAAAGCGTGTCATCATTAATAATACACCGACGCAGAAATCGGATGCAAAGTCAGCTTTTTTCGTTTCAATTTACGATTGTTGAGACTGTAAAGACGCATTCATGGAGAAGTGAATAATCGAGCGACCGGTCAATTTAGCCCGTGATACGTTAACACCACACCACCGTTCGTTTTATTTCAGGCTAGGGTTAACGCGCCGCTCTAATTATTTTCGCGCGTTTAATATCCGCGTGACGATCGCGTCGTTTCATCGCGTTCGTGCCATTGTTATCGATGGCGATTTTTGCGGAGCACGGTTCTCCACGTACGTGATACCCGCGCGCGTTTGTGCGCGTGCTGGAACAAATTTCTCGCTTTACATCCATTCGTCGGATCGAGATGTGGGCGCACGAGAGGAAATGGATTACTCGCGCTGGTCGCTGAAATGCGCGGAAAGCCCGCTACTAAACCGGGACGGTCTCGGTCGGCGTGCATCGATTTATGATATTGACCTTAATACGCAATCTATCCCTCTGGGACCGATCGGCGCGAGATTTAAGTCCCAGCTTAGGGACGCCGGAGCCCACCGTTCCCGATCGGAAACGCGAGAGATTAGCGTGCAGGCAACGTTACGGAACCGGGCCGCTGTTTTGCTCGCTTTCGAAATTTCACTCGTTCCGAACTTGAACTCTCTTCGATCTTGCCGGTTTATCGGGACGGGTTTACGCAAGTTTTACGCGGTCGTTCCCGAGGCGGACCGGTGAAAGTGCTGGCCAAGGAACGTCGCGTAACCGTTACCGCACCAAAACGATCGTTAACATCCCGTAAATCTAACTCTTTCGCTCCGGCGAACGACCTTGGACCAGAATTCGGTCCGGTCTTTTCGGCTGTTGCCATTTTTCATCGCCCGAGTGCCCCTCCAAGAACCAACGATTCCTCGGGCTGCTTATCGATCTGGAAGATCTGCGAGCCATTGTCTCGAGAGACTTTTAACCGACACCGGGACAACGATCAATTCGATGTTGAAATAGAATGAAAACGCGGGCCGCGTATCGCGACGGCCTTCGACTCGTTACCATTCCTCGACTTTCGAGGATTTTTCATCCGCCTATCGATCTGGAAGATCTAGGAGCCCGTTATGTCCGTCTGGACACACCTGGGTCACAGAACAGTTGATTGAATTTTTAAACGAAAAAATCCATTGTAAAAATCTTTTCTTGGACGCAAATAAGCTGGCTAACCGCGAGCTTTCCGTTTCCATTATTTTCCTAATGGCACGAAACGTGACGCTATTGTTTCGAAGGCGATCAGAACGACGAGCGAGGGGATGAAGAATAAGAAGAGACGCGACGATTCTTTCTGTAGGTCATGTTTACCCGACGATCTTCGCAGATCCCGAGTCCAGTCGCGCTGGAACGAGGGAGGAGAGTACGTAGCCGCGAGTGTAGCCGTCGCTCGCGGAGAAGTACCGTTTTCGTTTTGTTTCCCTGAAATAAACGGACGTGGCAGAGAGGAGAGAGAGCGCGCGCACACTTGAGAGGATCGCCGAGTTCTGGCAGCGCTTCGCTTCGACGGGATTGAAAAGCGTCCGGAACGTTTTCCTCGCCTCGCGACGAGAAAGATGCACTCTCATTTGCTCCATCTTCCTCACCCTTCGACGATCCCATGGCGAAATTTCGCGCGAGTCGGTGCCGGCCGCTTCCGAATCATTTATTCAGCTGTGTTCGCGGGCCTACGATTTCTGTTGGACCCCGAAATTGTTCATGGATTTGAGGTATCTTCAGCTTTTTCGTAATTCTCGGCGAGTTCTCGACACCTTCGGTTATTTTTCCAAGGAGAAAGGCGACACAGTGAGCTCTGTGTTTTTTATTGAGTCGTAAATTTACCGCAGACTTCGGGTTTAGAAATGTTTTCACTGGCTATGAGTTATAAATTAATTAATCAATAAAAATATTCATTATTAATCGGAGTTTATTAATTCTGGCTTGGATCTGATTCTCTAAAGAGAAGCTAAGAGAAGCTTCTCTAGCGAATTCATCCAATTTTTATCGTATTTATTATTTTTATACCATTATATATATAAATATTCAATAATGATGCTTTTAAGTTGTCACGTGGTGTAGGTATTAGCAAATAAATTATCGAATATTCCTATCCACGTTCTAACAGGAACCGCTGCATGTATTAGTAGTGCTTCAAATTGCATATAATTGCATGATTTGCTTTCTGGTAAAAAGATAAATCCTATATTCTTCGACTCAATTAAATTCGTGAACTAAAATTGTTTGAACGTTTTCCCTGTAGCCGCTGAAAATATCTCCCAAAGAAAAGGCTGATCTTAGGTCCCAAAAAAATGTCAAGGACCTCGACGAGCTTCCTCAATAAGCTCTAAAACCTTCCGAGATTCCGGGTAAAGTGTTTTCCTAGGAAAACATGGTCGCGACGTCGCGCTTCGCGTCGCGCGACGCGGTTCCTATTACTGCCTTTCGCGTTTCCCGGAGCGTGTTTCGTCCGAACCGCGGGAAACCGGTATTTAAATGAAAACGAGAAGCTATTTTCGGTGGGGCTGTGTGTGCACGGCCGCTCTATTCTCATTCTTCTACACCTGTTCTGCCTCCGCGAGCGCCTGTTCGATGCCGAACGGTTTTTGTGTGTTGCCCGGCGAGCAAGCTCTTTGAACCCGGACAAGACACGAGCCTCGAAAATCATTCTCTCCTCTCTCCACGAGCATTGTCACTGGGAAACGAACCAGCTTTCAATAGATCCGTTACGAAAAAAAAGAAAAAAATGACCTGCAAAGATCAACTTCTGATGCTTTTGTTCCGCGACCGATCGACCCGCAACTCCAGTTTCAGCCTCGTACAATACTCAGAAATTCTGCGAAACTCTGCTTCTCACTTCTCGAGCGACAAATTCCTGTTTCATTTATGAATTAACAATAGTTCATAGTGTTCAGTTACACTGTGGAATAACAGAATATTGTTCTTGAATCATTCGAATTGATTAAAGGAAGAATCGATTGTCCTTTTTGCCGCGCTTTCTAAAATCTGTCTAAATTTTAATATCAAATTTTTATAATAAAGAGTAAACCAAGGAATACAGATATTTAATAGACCTTATTCGATAAATATAGAGTTAAGCATGTCCGAGATAAAAATCTAAAGGCACAGCAATTGGTATCCCCACAGTAATCGACTTCACTATTTTTTGATACAGCGTATCGCCAAACTCGAAAACAATAATACTTTCTTAGCACCGAGTAACTAACGTGTACTGCTTCCTAACGACTTAAAAACAGTATTTACTTCCAGCTTCCGTCATTTTTATTATAATATGTGATATTTATTAATTTAGATATTTCTTCAATCGTTTTGCAAAAAAGTCGATACATAATCCCAGGTCATCTTAGACGAACCACGAACGACTGCAACTGGCCTGTTAGCTCAGCTCCGTTATAAACAGCCAACAAAAAATAATGTTTCGCGGTTCTAATCGCTCCGATCGATGCTCCGATATTATCGGAACTCCGCCGCAAACCCCTAAGGCCGCAACACCAGCGAATGAATGAATGAAACCGAGGAGCGAAACCGCGCGAGTAGGCGGAAAGTCGGGGGGAAAAAGGAAACGGGAAGACGGAAGGAGACATCGCGGTCGATTCGGGGGTGTTCTCGGCGGGTCGGAGGGGCGATTCTTGCCGGGTCGGATCGGATCGATCGAGGTCCGCCGATAAAGTATCCTGCCAACTCGGCCAGTCGACGCACAAAAGTTCCGTGCCGCCTCGGAATCCTCGCTTGTCCTCCGACAAGAAATCTAGGCTAACCCCTGGCGTGTCCCACCCACCCACGCGTCCCACCCCCCTCGAGTCACACCGCGGCGGACCTGAATGAAGAGAGGAAAAGACGTCTGGCCTATCGTCGAGACGGCTCGCGCAGCCGCGAGCACGTCGCGGAATTTTAAACGATCGAACCTAAAGGACCACCCACGCGCGAATCTGTCGGCTCCTTATCCGATTCGGCCCAACTCGCCGATCACGTCTCTGCCCCTCCCCTCCCCTCCCTCCTCCTCGTCGGAACACCGTCACCCTGGGACCGACACGTGATTTCCTGAGGACAGTGTCAACGATAGTTAAACCGGTGTTGACTGTTACGATCATCATGATTAATGTCTCGGCCACGAACGCATCGTCCGGCGCATTAGATAATTCGAGGATGGACTCGCCGATAATCGTCGAGGAAATGAACCGTTTACCGGCGGACTGTTCGTCCGCGAAATTCCGCGAGCAGCTGGCCCTCGTGCTGCAATAATTCCGAGCCGTTTGTTTCGGGAAAATGACGGTTTTCGGGGACTGGCTCTGCTTGGAATATCTTCAACTTGCCCGGAGATCGACTAGAAAAAAGGTGGCAGACTCGGTGCGAAGATTTAGCAAAGATGGACTTTGTTTGATTTTTTTTGACACGTAGGTACCACGCGATTTAGCGAAAAATTGAATTATGCAAATCGATATACGACGCAGTCTTTTAAAAATATTATTATATCAGAATTATATTATTAACAGAATTTATCCTATTTATAGTATTAGTAGGAGCGAGTGACAGAATCGTTTAAAATTCAATTTTTAAAAATTAATTTTTTGCTCGGATCTATTATAATTTCTTAATATTATTAAAATTCGCAAGAGGTAAGAATCCTCTGATGAAGTAATTGATGCGATATAACTTTGCTCGGCAATTCAATTTAATCGAATATGATAAACTTCAATTTTATGAAATTGTTTCGATTATGCTTGTAATTTCTTTCCGTCGATTAAACGAAGTAAATGAAGCCGAGTAAATCAAATTCAATTCAATTACCGTGCACGTACAATAAATATCAATTTTTCTTTTCGCGTAGGAATTTATCAACGACGCGGGGAAGCGTTAATCAGCTTAGCTGTGAATAAAATCGTAGTGCAAGGGGTTAACGCGAATTTATTAATACGCGTGCATATAAAATATGCGACAACGCGTTATCGCGAGGAAGATACGCGTTTTATTGAATTTTCGTTCGCGCAGGAGACGTGGATCGTCGTCGTGACAGAAAAGTTCGTTCAACGGAAGGAAGGCAAGAACTGTTTCATTTTCGGTGCTAAAAAGCTTGATAGCTGCCGTAAAAAGAAAAAGCGTCGCTAAATGCAATCTAAATTATTCCATAGTGCTTCGTACCAACTCTGCATAAAGATCTTATCGCTGAACCCTGCCCCTCGCGTCTCGCAGATTCTGATGAGATTTCCGATGAAAAATTGCCGTTTAAATATAGGCGAACAACCGTGTCACCTGCGCGAACCTTGGCAATCGAGATGCTAATAGGACCACCCCTAATCTGCAGCTACGAAATGTTAGATCGCTTGGCTGATAAGCAGTATGCGGATCGCAATGCAGAATAAAAATGTTCCGCATCGAACGCCGGTTGAGAATACAAATCATCCTTAACAATAAAAAAAAAACCTCCTCTTAACAAAATTTCAACGCGTGAACGCCGAATACGAAGCTCGCGGATTCCCACGAGATCAAATTGATTTAATTAACGCAACCGCGAGTAGAAAGTTAAAACGTACCGCAGTGGAAGCGATCTTAAACTATGTACTTTCGTATTCTAAACACTCTAATAAAATACAATTTATTCGAACGTGTACGATAAAAGTGAATTTCTAAGCCTAGTCGAAGACCGACGCGATCTTACGTAGCTCTCAACGTGCCAATCAAGAGAGAAGCCTAATTATTTCTCCGCAGTTTCATTCATTTTTCCTGTTATCTACTCGTATCGATCTCGAACTTTCCATCGCGGAATCGAATTGTAAATTTCATTTACAGGAAATTAAGCGTCCGAGCCGCGTACAAAAATTCGTAAAACTCGAATTCGCCGAGTATCGTGATCGAATCGCAGTCCGAGAAGCTTCGTTTCGTGCTGCGTAAAACCGATTTCCTCGGTCGCGTGTGCCGGTTGCCGTAATTTCGATCGATTCGCGACGAGCTCCGCGCGGATCCACGGCTCGACGTCCGCGTCGTTACGGCGAATCTGTTGCGTGGAAAAGCTGCAGGAACGATCGGGGAGCACCTCTCCACGCAATAGGTTAATCCCGATTTCACCGTTTCGAGTTTCAACGCTCGGGAACCGTGGAAACGCGCTGGCGCGTGCCGTTCCAGCGAGCAGGCGGACCGCGCGAAATTTCACCGACGCTCCGATTCGAACAAACGCGAAAGGAAAAAAGAAAAAGGAGAGAGAAAAAAATAGGGTGAAGCTCGGATACCGCGAGAAACGGCGCGGCGAGGGGAGCGATTCTTGTTGCGTTTCTGTTTCTGAAACGCCGCATTGTAATCGATTCCGGTGTATACTCCGTCGCACGGACGAGCAGTTCGCTCGCTCCGTTATATAATCACGCCAGTTTTTGGTCTGCTATGAAACCGCGTTGGACGAGATACTGGGGAAAAACGGACGGACGGACAGTTGGACAAAGAATTCGCCGTGGTTCGACGAAAATCGTTCGTTACATGGGGAATACACATTTTTTAAGAGTGATCTCTGCAAATGTTTTTCAGGAAAATCGTGAAACTCCATTCTGCCATGTAAAATAAATATTTCTAAAATTTATTTAACCTTTTATTTCCAATATTGTCTTCTCTTCTATCCATAGACTCTGCGCGATCTTTATTCGCGTAAGTTATTTTAGAAAGCACCGCGTAATATCTCCGATAAAAAATGTGTATCGGTTACGAAATGATCACAGAAAATCCCTCGGCGTATAGAATATTTTTAAATGAAAAATTACGATCTTTTACATAATTTGATCTCGGTTGCAAAAGCAATTGTTGAACAGAGTGTCGCAATTTTTCTGAGAAGTATCTGTCGACGGAAAACGTCGAGATCAGCTACTCTGGCGATGCCGCACTTATTTTCGGGTGCAGTGTCGAAGCCGCGTTTTATTTCTGTGGAGCCAGCCTAGTTCGCGCCTTTATCACCGCGATGCAGGTGCAAGCGAAAGCCCGAGTCGCGCTATTCAACTCGAAGCGACGCTAAATGCGTGCGGAACGTTAACACGGCGTTTTTAATGTCGTCCGGTAGCAGGAAAGGAATAGAAAAGGAAGCAGAGAGCGAGCGCCGCCTCTCGAAACTGGCCCACCCCGAGGGCCCGACAGGCCCGGTTTCGACAGGGCGCTCCCGTAATTTTTGCTCGAGTTTCGGAACTGGTTTGACGGCAGTTACGTCTTACCGCTTGGAATTTCGTAACTATCCGCGTGGCCTTTCTGCGTCAAATTCAGTATTTACAAGCTGCGCGGGTTTCGCCCCTGCATGCGCTACTAGCAACAGAATTCTACGCTCGCGCCTCTCTAAAATAGCCTAACCCGGCGTGTGTGTGTTTCACGATAAATATCTAGCGAGGAAGTCGTACCAAAAATTTCTATAATTAACACATTCACTGTTTCATTGCACCGCACCGTAACGCAATCGATGCGTTCGGATCGAGAGCTGTTCGGTTTATTTAACAAGTACGAGAAAGTCCGAAGAATAAAATACGCCTTGTAAAGAATTTCATAAATCGACAGGAACGATGAAATATCTTACGGCAAGAATTTCTGAAATCGCGCGAATTCTGCTCGATTTCGTTGCTCCGTGGCCGATCGATGCGTGTAGTTCAAAACTGTTCAATTTATTTAAGCCGTTCGAACTATAAGCAACTATGACTCTAATCCAACTCATTGTCAGGTCTAATCCTGCGATAACAGGATTCTCTGTTATCGAAACACGTTTCCACGCATAACCAGCTCAACCTAAGGCAACCCTCGTACAAACCGATTTCCTCCTACAAATCGATAAGTCTGACACAGTGAAAACAAGCGCGAACATTATGTCACCGGAGCCTTCGGTGTAACAGAAATATTAGACATTCTAGAAAAATCATATTAGAACTTACACGGAACCACAAGAATCGTAATATTTATAAAGCGTTACATTCGTCTTTTTCCAATGCAATTTTAATGTTCGTCACTGAGAAGATTAAATTCTGGAAGTGTAAAATATAAAGCTGAGCGATCCGCATGATTTATTTATCGCGATGGAAATTCCATTCGAACAATCGAATTGACCACAATAATTATAATTCGATGAAAATCTTGTCTTAACCCTTTGCACTCGAAGCCATTTTAACCGTAAATCTAAAATAATTTTTCTGACTTATGGTATTTCCATTTTACATGACAAAGTGGATTTTATGCATATGAAATTGAGTCTTGCGATGACTTGCGATGACAGCTACGCTTTTAACGATTTTTTAAATTTAAACTTCGTTAATCTAAAAATGATCTTGGAACGTGAACTAACAATTTTAGTGGTGCCTCAGAGTCACCACTCGAGTGCAAAGGGTTAACGAAGCTTGAGTACACGGTAAATTCTCCCCAATTATTCTTTCAGCTTGTAAACAAAAATGGACAATTTGAGAAGAGTAGATCCGATTATTCGAGCAATTATAATTAAATGAAATTATTCAACGATTATAGAAACGAGATCCAGGGCTCGAATAATCATATCTCCTCCAAAATCGTTTCCACTTTTGTTTACAAAAGCTGAAGGAAAATCGGGAAGAATTTCCTGCACGTGAAACATTCGATATTTCAACAGAACTAAATCGATCCCGGATTCGCAAAATAATCAAAATCGTAACAGCCGTGTCGAGAGTCTGTTCGAAAAGATCGACGAGATCGTTATAGGTGCCGTTGTATCGCAGAAGGGTGGCTGCACGAAACGAGGATGATTAAAGAGCGACAGCGGTGTAACGCGACGAAGAAGACACTTGCGACGACCCCTCGGACTCTCGTCGATAAAAATCAGGGTAAGCTTCTCGCTGGGTGACACACGCAGGATCCCCGGCGTATCTTGTCTCGACCCTAACAACGACGGAGGCGGCCCGGCAGGCAGGCAGCTCGTGCCCTCCCTTCTGCGGCCCGTGTTCCCTGGCAAATATGTGCACGGTTATACGATCCAACGGCGACACGAGTATCGACATAATCGTTCCCGTGGATACTTGCACGCAGAAATATTCTGCGGCTCGGGGCACCAACAGCCGGAGCGTTGTAATCGGGTGTTTCCTCATCACGACACATTGAAGCGGTGTCAGGTCCTCCGCGTTGCTCACTCTCGCTTCCATGCCCGGGACTCGGGACACCGGACGACAGGACATTGTCCATTATCGTGGTGCCCTCTTCTTCCCCCTCGCTGCCCCCCCCCCCCGACCCTTGCCGTCGCGCGTTTCTCGCCGATATCCGTCTCTCTCGCTTCCCAACGAACGCTTCCAACCAAAGCGCGCCCGACGAAATCCAAATTCGCGGCCGAAAGAAATCGACGGGTTCGCCGGAAACTTTGGATCCGATCTCTCGGATTGGATATCTATACGATTCTAGAATCGTATACGCCACTTTCGTTCTGCGCGATGGAGCGTGAACAGCGGCGGCGGTTGGCGATTGTTGCAGTCCGTTCGATGCGTTGCGAACGAATTTTGCGCACTTTAAAACAGAAACGAATACATAGAAGGAACTGAGAAACGCCGGCGCACACTTTGCCAGCTGTTCCAACCTGCGCTCTTCGACGCCAATTTTAACCCATTCGCGTTCGCGAACGATCCGTACGATGGTTGTCGATTAACCTCTGATTAACGAAGTTACCAGCGTGTTCGAAGCTGCGACGCGATCGAGGTGATCGCAGGCGACGAGTTTTGTTCTAATACGCGTGGATCGTTTCATGGAGAACGGCCTGAGACCGCACAACATCGTTGTTGGTTGTTGATTCTTCTGAAGTCAATTCGAGAGCAGGATCGGTTCACACGTCCGCCAGATTTCTTCTGGCCTCTCGTCTATCATCTATCTTTCTCCCTCCCTCCGTTCCTCCTCTCTTCGCCCCGGCGATTTTCGAGCCTCGTGAATCAGGACGGGAACAAATTAACGCGTACTTTCTACGGGTATCGGTGGCAGGAGAATCGGGTTTCTCTCTCGACGATTCCCACTGTCGCTTTTCATCGCGACGATCTATGTCTGTGCACGCGCTTTCGAGATCCCCAGGATCAACGGGACGATGACCAGAAGATTTCTCTAATTCGACGACTCCGTCGAATTGTGTGCTCCTTTCGCGAAAAAGTCTGCCCGCCGGGGTTTCTAACACTGTTTTTCCTTTCTCTTCCTCGCTTCCATTCGGAGAAGACTTTCTTCGTGCGGTCTCCTCTCCGCGTGCTTATCCCACGTGACCACATATTTTCCATCGACCTTCCTCGCTCTTACCTCCGCGGCTGATGCGCGTATCGTAAATGTAAACCAAGCGCGCGGTTCCTGTATACGAAGTTCCGTTTAGAGCCGCCGATGTAACAGGCAGTTGAAAATCGTGTGCACGCTTCTTGACTTCGAGATGCATCTCTTGTTTTAAACAGCAAATTACTCATTATTATCGCACTCGACGATGATCATTGGACAGCGGATTTTGTGCACTTATCGCAAGATTGATGCGCGATGATTAGTGAAGATATTATAAGAATTTAAGAACACTTACATTGTTCTCAATTAACACGTTGACTGCCGGGCCTACATTTAAAATAATATTTAAAATAAATAAATAATAACAAGTAAAACATTATAAATAAATGGTTTACTAATGCCTTTTTGTTAGTAAAACTATTAAAAGAAGAATACATGTTTTTATTTTATTTTATTTTATTTATCTCGATATTTATTTCTTCATCTCGATGTTCCATAAAATTCTTTACGGGTAATGCTAATTACACACGAAATCTTAATAGCGTTCGTTAATCGTAGAGCACGTTCGCGTGCCGGAGAAAATGTCAAAACTTCACACTACGAACGAATAAATTCATCTCGCACTAGCAGTCGTTTCAGCACTGCGGATCTTTATGCAAATGAAAAATTGTCTGCATGAACCGCGGCAAAAAACGCATAAAAATCGATTCCAGCTGGAAACATTTCGAATGGAATGCGGGATTCTTGTGCAAAATAAAAATATTTTGCGTCAGCATTATGCAACCGAAGTTCAATAAAAAACCGTTCCTTTTGCTTTAAAAAAAAAAATCGTACGCTGCATTGATGAGAATGCAGAATATCTTCATAATATTTAAAATAAATCCTGTGCATAATGCAGTTCCCGGAAAAACACGAAAGAAGTTTTCAGACGACTTTTAAGAGTCTTCGATCGAAGAAAGATTTTTTCAGACTTCAGCCTCGGTCGCTAAATACGTTCGAATTTCGAAATTATGTCGACGCTTTGACGTAACATTCTGCGCGTGTGGAACTTCAAGAAAATTAGAAACAATCGATTTCTGTGAACCGTTAGGGTGGTGTGTCCCTCCTTAAATTCAGCGATCTATTAATAAATTACGGGGTACCGTGCCGTGAAATTTCCAACGCCTAACGAACTATGTGTAACTGACTAACAAACTAACAAAGCGGAAATCACGGAACGTCAAAGAACCGAGATAGGACGTGTTCCGGCAGAGGTGAAACAGTGAAATAGTAAATCAGAGTTCATGAATGTCGTGGGCAAAAGCTTTCCCGAGCTCCACGGTCCTCCCACAATAGCAATCGCTATCGCCGGGATCTCGGCAGCGGGTTCGCGGGTTCTCGTGACGCGACACGACACGGTTCGTTTCGAGTCCCTTATTCGGCGAGCTCCCGATTCCACGGAAGGTCATGGTTCAAGGCGGAACGGTCGCGAGGAAAGCGACGACAAACGCTCGTATTCCTCACCTTGAATCGGAACGGCTGTCTCGATCGGATTGCAAAACACCGCACTATGAATCGGCCTCTACCCGGGCCGCCTCTAATTAATTTATTGTGCCGCGTATATTTCCCCCGGCGCGGATCGCGCCTCCGCGGTAACCAGTTCCACGATCGCTGGGAGTTGATTAAAATTCCGCTTGAACCGGCGCGAGTGCGGGAATCGGGCGGATGCACTTGAGAAATCGGGTTGGAACAATGTTTGGATCCTTCGATAGGCTGCTGAATTATTTGCGAATCTGCTCGCTGGCTGTGCGAGCAGATTTAACGCTAATACGTGTTTTAACGCAAATAATGCGTTGCTTCGTTAAAATTACGAGACTGAATCCGTTTAGACGTCTTGCTATTTTTTCTTCTTTTTTTTTTAATGTATTGAATCGTTTCCTGCGGAACGCATCTTTTTAATTTCAACAATTTTAACCCTTGCTTCTGTTTTCTATAGGAATCCTTGGATTCTAATCTTCGTAGAAAATGAACAAGATAGCTACCGACGCTTTAAATCTCTGCAGAACCTGTTCAGACTGAATTGCACACTGAAAATTCAACTCCAAAGATCGCAATCACTATCTATCTCGAATTCGTCCATTCGTCCATCTTTGTACGAATCCTTCGATGCTCGAATTCGCGTAGAATTCAGCCGGCAGGCAAATCCGAAATAGTTGCATCCCAGTTAATCAAAGTTCATGCTCTCTCGCCGAAAGCCAGGCACTAAACCGTCCGACCGTCCGTGATGAATGATTTCCGCGATCCTCGCCGGCTCATCGATCCATCAGCTGCTCGAGCAAGTTTCGTCAACGAGTTTCAACAACGCGGACAGGTTGCACGCGGTTGAACTCGAGAAGGGTACGACCGGGGAGAAATCTCGTAGAAACTTAAATCGTTCTCGCTGACACAGATATCCGAACGAATCGTGTTTCTCCAGGATGACGTTACGCGTGCAGCGATGCACTCACAGCGCACGGCTGTCTGGCCGAGCAGCGTCCCACGGCCAAAATACAATTTCTTAAGTTTAATATACCGGAGAAGTTTGTTTTCGTATGAACAGAGAACCCTTCGGAACTCGGAACTTCAAAATATTATTCGTTTTGGATGATTGTGTGCTGAGATAAGGGCGTTCCGAATACGACGTTATAAAATTCAAAGTTAAATTAAACGTTTTACGTATATTTATATGTAAATAGAGTTATATTATAGAATATTAGAAAACTGGTTTTATTGATGATTTTATTGTGTATTAGCTGGTAAGTATTGAATGTAGTTTTAATTGTTTCTTGGTCCACATACGAATAGCGTCAAGTTTATAACAATTCAAACTTTGAGAAGAATTAAAAAGAAAAAAGAAAAGACTGTTAAGAGTTGTTAGCGCGTTAGAGCGTTTTTTACACGAAAGCTCGAGCAATTGCTAAGACAAGGATATCAAGTTTAGATGCAACCTCTTGTAACCTTTGCGTGCAGGATAATTTTAACAAATGGATGCCAACAGTATTTCCTATCAGATTTCAGAGCAAACCACGATTCTTCGGACATTCCTGACGATCTGGCAAAAAAATGTATCGAACAAAATTTGGTCGGTATTCGCTACAAGTAAAATTTGAGAAACAAGAAAAAGATATTTTCTACAAATAAAATTTGTTTTCAGAAGACATCTCGATTTCTTAAATGTCAATACATACTCTTGACTTGGTAATATTCTAGCCGGTGTCGAGGCGAATTCGACGACCTACTACGCTGAAACCTTAAACCTTGAAACGACGCTAAAATCATTTTGGGCACACAGAAAGCGAATTCCTAGACCTCTGTGCAGCGCGGCGCGCCGCGGCCGACCGGTGCATTTTCATTTCGCGCGTGGTAGGCAGGCGGGTAAAAAAAGAAGGCGAAGCAGGAAAAAAGTGAGTTTTCCCCTGTATTTTTCCGCTTTTCAATCTTGTTTCCATGTTTCTCTTATCACACAGACGCACACACCGTCCAACGCGGGCAACGTGTCCCGCCCTTGCTCCTCCGTAACCCAGTTGCCGATCCCCGTTTCCCGCCCCGCCTCCACGCCGAAGGTCCTTTACCGAAGGTCGAACGCGCGCGCGCGCGCGCATGGTCGACGCGGAAAACTTTCACGGCGAGTTCCCGATTCGCCCCGGAATACATCCGCCGGGAGAAATTTAGCGGAAGGTCGGCCCCGGGATCGATCAGAGCCGTCTCGCGGTCGCGCCGAATGCGCTTCGGGGGCCGGCCACCGGGAAATTGCTAATTAGAACCGACTACGGTTGCCCGTCGATTAAACCCGTTCCGCGAACGCGATGCTCCGCTTCGTACAGGTTCATCGGATAGCCGAAATTTATGGAAGCAAGCTGCTTCTCAGGTCCAAAGTTGCGTAACTTGGGCGCGGAAAAGATTCTAGGAGCGTCGCTGATTCCAGAAATATTTCTGATTCCACAGGAACACTGTTGATTCTAGAGACGTCGCAGATTCTCTAGAGATATTTCTAGGGACACTGATCGTTCTGGGGACGACGGTCGAATCGATCGAAGCTATCGAGATCCGGAAATTGTAGGCACGAGTGCTCTTGAACGATGAGATTGGGGCCACTAAGCCACGCCCACTTGTGACAGGCCACGCCTGTTTCATACAGCAGAAGCAAAATAGACGGATTCCATTCGATTCAATTGTTTGATATCAATCCCTCGAAGCGTCGCTTTAGATCAGTCTCGGCAGAGGCGAGCTTGTGGAGCTTCGTTCTAGACTCTGATGGGACAAAAACCAACGAAACCACACCTAGTTGGGGAAGGCAACGGCTACACCGAAAGAGCAGAACAAGATTGATAACCGTTTACATCGTTTTCTTAGTATATTTGCCATGAAATGCGACCCTAGGGTAGACACGTACATAATCTGTCTTGTGGAGCACTATTTCTGTCGCAATTCAGTGCCACAAAACACGCCCACTCGTGGCAGACCACGCCGATTCTGCCCACAACGGGGCGAGATAAATTGCTATCTATCTGTCTCCCGCAATTGACACAGAAAATTTGTATCTGCCTAAAAATCCGCAGCCCGGGTAACGACGCGTTCGCGCGTCCCGATGACTCACCGCGCTCGAGTCACCTGATAAATTGCAACAAATCGTCGCAGATAACGTTGAATATAATATCGCATCGGTCGTTTGCTCGATCGATAAATAGAAAATTCGGGGCCAGAAACGAAGCAACAAATGAATCATACAAGTCGTCTATCGGCGAGTTTCCCCGGAACTGTCCGCGCTTACGCAGAGTGTTACAACTTGTAACAACAACCGTTACAGCTATTCGCCGGCGGCGCCTCGCGTGGCCCAATAAATTCAGCCAGCCGTGGGTGGATGCGTTTCACGGAATCGCTCTGGAAAAGACTCGAGTTCCCGGACGGGCCGGTCGGTCGCCAGAGCCCGGAATTCTAATTCCCGCGAGGAGAACGCGGCAACGCATCGGCGGGTCCCCGCGAATACCGATCGCGAAATAATAAGATCGCCGCCTTGGCTAACGGGGAGAACCGTTCCTGGCACCGGTCCAGAGGGCTTCCGGCATTTCCTCCTCCTCCTTCTGGTCGACGTGAGAAAGACGCCGAAGGCGCGCAGAGCACCGCCCCGCGAACAATACAGCCCGCGAGAAAGTGACTCATTTCTTCCGAGGGATGACGATCCCGTCGATCCCGCGATTATTGATGAAGCTGGACCTCGGATGAACCTGGACTGTGCTAATTGATCGCATATACAGTCTCTGTTGTCGTCGCGAAAACACGCGTTCATCGGGGGGGCTTCTAATCCCCGACGATGGGAACGCGCGTCGTCATCGTCGTCGTCGTCGTCGTCGTCTTCGTCGAACGGCGCGGAAAGCAGGAACCTATCTCCTTTAAGTCGAGACACGTCCGCTAGATCTCCCAGCGATCGAAACGGTTTTACCGCGGACCGCGGTTGGAATTTATGTCGCGTGCAGCTCGCCACACGTGCGGCCGCGTTATATTCCGCTCGGCGAAGGAAGCCTCGGTGTGTCGAGCGTTACGCGGTTCAATGTAAATACCCGGCGACTCGAACCCGCTGGAATACACCGCTCCCGTGTCCATCGATCCGCGCGAGCAACACGAGGACCACGGCCGAGGTATGTGTACATCGAGCACCGCGATCGATCCGTCACATCGATCACGTACGGATGCAACATTTCGGCAACCCGCGGCCGACGCGTTTCGACCGTTCCCGCGTTCCGCGGCGATCGATTTGATGTTCATTCGACCGCGGATGCGTCGGATTCGCTATTCTCGCGGGACTCGCGCGTTCGGTCGCGAGATTTAACCCTTTGCCCTCGAGTGGTGACTCAGAGGCACCGCTGAAATTTGTTGTATCTCGTTTTCAAGATAAATTTTATATTAACAAGGTTCGAATTTCAGAAATTGTTAAGAGCGTAACTGTTGTGCGAGTCCCAAGAGTCAATTTTATGTGCATAAAATGCATTTTGTTAGATAAAATAGAGATACTATGAGTTAGAAAAATGATTTTATATTTACAGTTAAAATAGCTTCGAGTGCAAAGGGTTAAAAATCGATACCGCGCGCCTTTCGTATTTTCTATCGTTTTTCGGTGCTGATTTGTGATCCCCAATGCGACGTGAATCGGTTCGAGAACAATTTAGCTGTTTCAAAGCGAGCTTTGAAAATCTGTGCGAAGATCGACGAGGTCTGAGACTGGCAAAGAATAGTTCGAGTGCACAAAATATTGCATTTCCCTCGTTAGAGAAACGATCCGACGTGCTCCGCGACATTAAGAAACGTGATATTGCTGGAAACGAGCATAGAAAACGGAAATTGCCGAGTCTCGAGGCTTTCCCTGAACGACTGATTGTTGCAATTTAAAAGACGCTCGTATGCAGCGCTGTTGTGCAGATTTGTTCGGCGAGTTGTTTGATCGTCATCGACGACGTCGACGATCGGCGACGAGTTTCGCGTAAACTATTGTTCTCTTTGGTGCTCGCGGAAAGGAACGTCATCGAACGATCCAACGATTAGCCAACTGTTGCCTCGCAACACCTGACCGGATGCCAGGAAGTCAGCTACAGGTACGACTCTACGAAATCCATGCGCGACGCGCCTTCGATCCCCGTCGATCGCCTAATCGATCGGTTTGCTCGCGCGAGACACCTTAGAAACTGTTCTTCTGCTCGAGTCGCTCGACTTAATTCGCTTAATCTTTGAACTCGGAGAAGAAGTGGCCACCAACTCCGAAGTAAAGGAATCTGCCTTCGGAAGATCAATTTTATCATTGAACATAATGGAACCGAGAAAAGCTAGAACTCGGGAGACTGAATGAATGCTCCGTAAATGAATGGCAAACAAACTCTGAATGCAGATAAATTGTATGCGAGACAGTCGGGCGATTCTTTCGGTGATGTTGATCATTGAAAAATGCTGTAACAATGTTTGCTGTTTCATGCAGTCATTGTTGACATAAACGCGTAAAATCTACGATCGAGTAATATCGCATTTATCGTATTAATGCCACGTGCACGCGCGCCGTATAAAATACGATCGACGATGAATTATTTCCCGAACGGTCTAAGTACGTTAAATCACTGACAAAATAAGCTTTTGCTCGACTCCGACGTTGATAAATCGCGTAAACAATTTGATTTTCCGCTGGGAAAGGCACAGTCCGACTATTAATACCAGGCACTAAAAGCGACTAGTTCGAATTGCCTTCTGCCTTGAGCAAGACTCAATTCGTCGATGTATTGCACAAGTTTTTTATTTCCACTAGTACACAGTCCGAAGAATTATAAAAACAAAGAATCTATACCCGGCTCAACGAGAATCGTCGCACGCGAGCGACGCGATGAAACCAGGACAGAAATGTAATTTGATATTGATGTGATGTCGTTAATCAAATATTGTTAACGTTATTATGCAATAATGCGAATGAGCAGGCAAATGAAAATACGAGACGAAGCACGGAAAACTATACATTTTTTTCGTATAATGTATCTATTTATTAAGTACGATATTTATTAATTTATCGATTTGTACGTACGAAATTTATTCTGATTCTGCGTTCGAACTCTCAGAATTTAAATTACTTAACGTTTCAGTTAATGTAACAATATCGTGTAATTAGTACATGTTACGGTTGAAAACCGAAACAACGTTGTTCAAGTTATTAAACACAAATTTCGACACATTAACCAAATCGTTCATAACTAATTTTCTTAATTTTATACATACGGATAAATAAATAAATAAATAAATCAATACATTTTGTATGTAATAAATAAATAAAGTAAATATGGAAACATAGATTTCCATACCTGAATTTATACTTCCATTTGCCTCCTTATTTACGTTAATAATATCGATAACGTTCAATTAACGATATCGCATTAATATTGAATTACATTTCGGCCCCGGTCCGACCACGTCACCTGCCCGCAGGCTGTTTATATTTCCTGCTGGTTCTCGTTGAACCGGGTATAGAAAACCATCGTTTCGCCCGAGTCTGTTTGTTCTAATGTCAAGAAAACAGACGTCACGGAGAAAGAACACTCGAATTCGATGAAACCCGATTCGCCCACGAATTACTGGTTAATTACGAGGGAGCGCGGTGACGTCGGCGAACTTGCCATTATCTCGGACAGAGAAAACTCCGTCCGTGCTCGGAGGAAAATCCCGAGTTCCGGGAAACAATGGGAAAGACGCACGATTGCGGACAGTCGGCCGGAAATTTCCCGGAAGAACCTCGGAGCTAGAAACGACGATGGCCAACCACCCACCCCCCTCCTCCCCCACGGTCTCCCAGAAAGCTATTAAGCGCCGTGATGGGGATTCGACCGCGGATCGGTGGCGTTTCGAGGATATCAGCTTCCAAGAATATTAGCGAATGTCCGGGCCATGGTGATTGCCGAGACAACGAAATTATGCATCTGCATCCGCAGCTGGCGCGCGCGCGTTTATAGCGCGGGCACGCGGCCGGAATGCGTAAACGCGTTGCTCTCGCGAAAACCGACGAAACCGTTTATCGATCAGGGACCTTTCGCCGTCGGGACAACTATTTGCCGTCTGTGTTCGACTGGAAACGGCATCAATTAAATTGTTTCGTGGCCTCCTCCTCGACGACAAATGCTCTCTCTGCACTCGACAAAGGCGGTTGCGCAGCTTTGAGCCGACAGCCACTAATTACGTGTCCGAGCTCGGACCGGGTTTTCGGATATCTCTTGACAATAACTCAACGATCCGAACCCTTTGCGCTGGAATCACTGCTAAAAATGGTCACGCGAAAACGCGAAACAATTTTTACACTGCTGCTGTTTTGGATTTAGATGGGCTCTTCGTACTTACAATAATAATAATAATAATAATAATAATAATAATAATAATAATAATAATTCAACGCATTGTTATAAACTTAACAATTTATCTACCGGCGGTAATAATAATTCTGTAATAATTCTCTTAAGATCAAAGATCAGTAGATGGTGGTTACTTAAAAATTGCCTAAAAAGCTTCAGCAATTTTGAAACCGTTATTTAAAAGAAAATTGTCGAGTTCCATACAGCGTAACCATTGAAAAGCCCGAGAATGCTCCCGTTTAAATGTTTTAAAAAAAACTTTCACTGTAGCTTCGAGAACAAAGAATTAATTTTTGTACCGATAGAACTGCGTTTCGTCGGTTAATTAACTATTTCAACCATTTCTTACGGTTCCAAGCGTTCGAAAACGTCCGAGTAGCTCGGACGTACGAGTCTTTCTGCAATAAGACTGAAAATTCAACAGAGTTATAAATAGTCCGTGAATAGTTTCGCGTTTACAACAATGACCGAGAGGAGTGTAAAACAGTGGAAACTTGAGATGCGAATTCCGGAATCTTTCTAGAACGCGTAAGCGCGCGCCCCGGCGCGTTAGACGAATCCTCTATAAACTCGCTCCCCAGAAACGAAGTTCTTTGAACCGGGTTCAATGTTTAATTCGGCACCGAACGGCCGCGGCCGTGCGTCGAACAGCAAACAGAATCAGCCGCGGTTACTCGCTGCCGATCATAACCGTTTAATTTTATCTGTTCGTGAAACGATACACGGTCCGCTCGTAAACCCGAGGGGGGAGGGAGGGGGAGGGAGAACGAGCGAAGAAGAACTTGGAAAAATTCTGTACCTCGTCCACGGTGAAGTACGAGCACATAATTAGACTGCCGGCGTTTATTCAGAGACGTAAAATCCCGGACAATGAACGAGAAGTCTCGCTGAGAAGTCTTTCACAGAGGTCTAAACAGGAACGTAATTGAAAGAATATTCGCATTTTGGCGCAATTCATGTTCGCAAGAAGTTTCCAAAGCGTTTTCTGCCGGATTTATGGACGTTTCGGACAATTTAGATCAACGCATTCTTTCGTGGTAATCAGAAACGAAGAAGGAAAAAATGCATTCTTATTTGGTTCTAATTTGTAGAACAATTAATTTCTGTTTACCGGAAGGGATATACTGATTTTTGCATTATTCTAATATCGTTACTAGATTCTTCATTAAACGAAACAGATTTCAGATCATCCGGAAGATCATGTTCCGAGGTTTTACCGCGCTTCGATTGTTGCTGATCCTGAATAATCCACAAGCTCGCCCGAGTCCGTTAACAATTTCCGAATCTACCGTGCAACAGCAACGATTTTAGAGGGTGCCTACGAACTTGTACATTTGTTTAGCGAAAAGCGCAGCCGCAAAATGGCCGTGCGGCTCGCAGAAAACGCTGGTTCTCACGAAATCGAGGGTCCCGTAGGAATCGAAGCGGACGCGAAGGCTTTTAATAAACGCGATTCTAACGAGCATCGCGGACACGCGA
This sequence comes from Megalopta genalis, assembly GCF_051020955.1. NCBI lineage: Eukaryota > Metazoa > Arthropoda > Insecta > Hymenoptera > Halictidae > Megalopta > Megalopta genalis. Next base: position 30,971,187 of record NC_135013.1, on the reverse strand, counting down.
TCCCTATTAGCGGGGAATTAAAAGATTCGCCTCGCACACTTTCTCGGCGTTCCTGTATCCAGCGTTCGCTCGTTCCATAAATCATCGAGAACTAGCGTGGTCATGGTCCCGTAGCTTTCTCGCTACGGAATCGCGACGGAAAAGCGAAATACATATAATGAGGTGTGTGTGATATGTGTGTGTGTGCATGTATGCGTGTATGTGTGTGCGTGCAGATCGCTTACCTCGTTGAATGATCGACGAACGATCCACCGTCGAGGAGCCGGAGCTTTGCGAACAGCACGGCGTTCACGAAGGACACGGCGGTCAGCTCCTCCAGGCCCACCTCCACAGAGAATTTGTACTTCTTCTTCTTCATCATGAAGGCCATCTCACCGAGACCCGGGCACTTCACTTTGACCGACGTTTCACAACGTGCAGCGACTCAAAAACCAACAACTATGATATCCTCTTGGTGTCCGCTACGATCGCGGGCATCCACGTGGATCGCAGCGATCCGAACACCCCGGCCACCACCTCCGATGATCCCGCTGATAAATCGTCCGCCAAGTGTTACCAAAATATTATCTCCGATCCTTCTAGAAAGGCTGCTCCCGCTGGACGATCCTCTCCTGTCCCTTGCCACGAAGGTCCTTGTGTCGCGGCAAGTCCTACGAGCTGAACGATCGAGAGGAACGACGAACTTGCACGATTGCTGCCCGATGACCAGATCTCGTTCGACGCCTCGCCGACAACATCGTGTTCCCTCTGTGTCTGTCTCACTCTTTTTCTCTCTCTTTCTCTCTTTTTCTCTCAATCTCTCTCTATCTATCACGAAAAAACACGTACGTGTGCGTCTTCCGCGACCCTTCTTTCTTTCTCTCTTTCTCTATCTATCTATCTATCTCTTTCTCTCTCTCTCTCCCTCTCTCTTTCTTACTGGACGCTCAGATACAGCAATTACCGTTGCACGCCATCATCCTCGCCGACGAGACTGCAAATTAAACCGGCGTTTCAATCACAAAAACTGCGAGAGCCACGGCTTATTACGCGAGAACCCGTGTTTACGTCTTTAACGATGGTCGCCGTGTAATTGCAGGCAACTGCGAAATGCCAGAGAGGCTATCGGGAGCGCTACCGTTCCCCGCTTTCGAACCCGTGTTCCCCTAAGACGGCTGACCTTTCCGCGGAAAATTATCCGAACTTTTCGCTGGAACTTCAGCCGGCTCCGCGCGGTTCGCGCGGTATGCACCCTGTGCACCCCGTTCCGGATCAGCGGATGCCGATCGGGGAGACCCTTGATCGACCGATTCGAGAATCTTTGCTTGCCGAAGAACTTTTGTCCGGTTCAATGTAGATCGAGCGAAAGTAATTATGGAGCATCGACGGGAAGGAACGCGATTTTCTTGGGTCTATACCTGAAGAATCGAAGACCGGCTGTTTTATAATGGTTCTTTTAAAATCGAAGATCAACGGCTAAGCATTTCTTGAAAAAAAAAATTGTTCGATCTCTGGAATAATCTGATCCATAATCCATCAAATTATTTAGATGAATGCAACGTAACAAGTTCTCTTGAAATTATTATTCAAAAGAAAATCACCGAGCCTCTCTTGAACACAGTTTACTCGTTAGCATTGTAGCGTGTAATGAATTGAAACAGCTTCATCGAGAGCAGCAAAAAAGTTAATCGCGAAAGAAAAGAACGGTAACAGTGTTTTCAGTGTGTTAACTGATAAGTTGCTTTATCATCGATTGTTTTGTCCAGCATTATATTTGAAGTGGACATTATCTCTTGGCTATTTTGCTCGTTACGTTTCATTCTCCCTTGCGATGGAAACGAACTGATTGGTCTATCGAACAATTTTTACAAAGATCGCGTTGACAGAAATGCAACACCGAGTATTTTTATTATTTCAGCTTGAAAATAATCTACGTCGTACCTCAAGTGCACTACCGAGATGGTGTTTTGATTTCTTGCAAAAAGGATACCATTAATAAAACGAAACTTCGAATTCCTCGTTTTACAATTATGATATGATTTTTATGATTTCTTCACGATAAAATCGTGCGACGTCTCGATAAATACGAGGCTTGTGATTCTTCAGAAAACCGATACAAGAAAACGCGCGATTTTCTATGGTCAGGTGGGATCCGAAGAATCGAAGATCGCGAGCGACAATGTCCGACAAAGGAGGCTAACGACTTTCACTCGAGGCGCTGAATATTTGAACACGTGAAAAAAAAAAAAGAAATGGCAATTACTGTGTGTGGAAATACGAGCGAGAACGAGGCTCTTCCTGGAGTCGTGTTTCGAGCTGCAAACTGGGTGACCGTAGCCATCGACGCGGCCACGGAGACTCTAGAGCCGTTTCCACTCGGCTAACAAATTATTAACAGCCCTCGACCAGCCACTCTTTCATGAATCGCCTGATCATTGACACAAAATAACTCCGACGGTGCAGAGAGGGTGCTACGGGGGCTCGAACGCATCGCCTTTAACCCCTCCCGATCGTTTCCGGCGAGTTTAACGATGTTGTCTAGAGCCTCGTTAACCACGGTTTTTTTTCTTTTTTTCAACAGGGATTTTCGAACGCGTCCTTTCCTTCCTTTTCGATCTCTCGCGGTAATGCCGACGGCAGATTAACAGGTGGAAAGGTTGAACGGACTTCTTCTTTCGGCTATCTAGGTCAGAGCAAGGAAAAAGTTTGTCAACATGTGAACCGATTGATTTTTCGGGCACCCAATGTCCGGCGCGGAGTTGAAATCGTTCGGTCTTCCCCGGTTTACGGTCTGGCTGCCGGAAGCCCGTTAATAAGCTCTTTAATGCGACTGGATCTGGAGAAGAGGCTTAATAATCTTCTTTCGAATGGTAATCTTAAGAGGAGTACACAAGGTTGTATTGCCCGAGACGATTCGTTGCTTCGCGAGTCGAATTGTCGGCGGCTGGATCATTGCGCAACTTGAAAATCTTCCGACGCAATAACGTAAAATAACAGCAGCCGAAAACTTTCGTTTCTTTAACCTTTTAGGCCCGACGCGCCACTACAGTGGCTTCCGCGGATGTCATCTTTCAGAACGACGCGCCACTATAGTGGCTTGCTCTAGTAGCTCACTTGCTCATTGTTTGAATCAAATAATCGTCTTCATATGCATTGTTCCACACTTCTTTTGTCTTCTCATCGATTTACAACAGTCTACAGGGTGTCCCAAGAATGTCTCGCAATTCGGAAATGGCTGGTTCCTCGGATCATTTGAAGCAACTCCTTTTTTTACAAAAATGTTCTCCGAGGCACCGTTAACGAGTTATTAACGAAAAACAGTGACCAATAAGAATCGAGTACGGCTGACGCGAGGCGGCCCAGCCAACCAGCGCGCGAAGCCCAGTTCCGCTCATTGGCTCGATCGCCTCGCGCCAGCCGAGCTCGCCTCTCATCGGTTACAGTTTTTCGTTAATAACTCGTTGACGGTGCCTCGGAGAACATTTTTGTAAATGAAAAAGTTGCTTCAAATGACCCGAGGAACCCGCCGCTTTCGGATTGCGAGACATTTTTGGGACACCCTGTATATACAGACAGAATATACAGTATCAGACTCTGCCGTCCAGAGAAATAGCCTCGCGCAGAATTCAGCCGTACCTAAAAGGTTAATATTTCCGAAGAGACCGTTAAACTAACCCCGAGAGGGACCGGCTGAAGCGTTAACCGATACTAATTGGAACCGCACGATTCTGGGCTCGATGAATTTACATCTCGTTTACATCTCGACCGCTTTCTTCCGATTACGTCTTACCGTTCGAACTAATCCACCGAGATTAATAATACGTGGCACCTCTTCGATAAAAAAAATAAAACGTTCTTTATCTTTATGACACGTTCACCGTACACGCGTGTGTCACTGTGTATATCTTGAACAGTCCCCGACGGAACAAGTAATAACAATAAAAATTTATTAGCACGGCTACCGACACCCCGTGAAAGAAAACGATACTGATAGGTTTACGAGCAGCGTTAGAATATTTATAGCCGTCACGGAAGGTGGGAGAATTTTACATTTGTTACGATAAGATAATACGAGCAAGCGAAGACTGTTCGAAAAGCGATTGTTTCCTTCCGTCTTCCTTGATGTGAAATTCGCGATTATTACGTTTTGCGCACAGATGTGTCGTATTATCGTAATCGTAAAACGCCGATTATCGCGATCACAAAAAACTGCCACCTTATCGATGAAACGCGCGCGCGCGCGCAGATAAAATTGTACGGTGAAACAATTAAAAGCATTTCTCGATTATCGTAGAACGATAAGGAACCTTAGTCATTCGCATCCGCCACCTTTGTTCGCCACAGTTTCCTCGCGGCCGTCGGCGGAACCGTGTCCTTACTGATTACGATTTCGGTCAACAGTTGTCGATGCAACGTTCGTGTACCTTTACGGCCGAGATTGCGTTTAATTGCGATAGATACGTAACCTCTTCAAGGACACCGCGGGCCGCGTACGTGTGCACGATTCATTTCGCGTCGAAGCTCCGCCGGTGTTTCGATTCGGTTTTCACACTTTGAATGCCACGCCGGTTTTACAGAAATTGTCCGCGGCGCCACGATGAATTTTCTTTTATGCGATACATATAATGTTGAAATATTATCTGCAATAGATAAGTTACAATGTATAACCATGTTTGACGTGTTAATTGCGACAGGGGTCACTGTTTGAATTGACGATGATAATAATACAAAATTTTAGATATTGACATTTGTTTGAAATTATATATATTTCTATCAATTTGGGCGTGCCGGTCACCGGTGGCCCCCATGGCGTCACCGCCAAGTTAAGTGCCGGTCACCGGTGGCCCCCATGGCGTCACCGCCAAGTTAAGTGCCGGTCACCGGTGACCCCCGTGGCATTCAACGTGTTAATACGTTCGAAAGATTCGTTTCATGCCTGTGTGCAAATTGTTTGCAATTTTCAGTCGAATATTGAAACCTATGGACACGACATTTCGACGCTACATTTGCGATAGAATACATACATTCGAAATTATTATCGAAGTTTTCTGTTTATTTTATTTAAAGCTTAATCTAAAAAGCTTAAACCCAAACGGGCGTCGTATTTACTTGGTACATTCGGTGTTATCACGTGCCCGATTGATTTATTCAGTTTTTTTTATTTTCGTCTATTTATTCGATCGATGTTCCTATTAATTTTCGTTCGAAATTGAAATCCACTGATACACGCGCGCGATCGCCATTTTTATCGCGTTTTTATTCTCCATCTTTTCGTGCTGCACGAGAAGTTATCAACCAGAAACTAAATTACCTGAGAGACGCGTCCTTGAAGAGTCTCGTAACTTAAACGTCCAATTAAACTCGGTCCAAAAACCGCTCGAAAAAAAATGTAACTGGGAACAGGTTATTTGCAATGTTGTTACTTTCGAACCGCGAACTTTCTACGAATTTCGATCCCTACGAAATCGTAGATATTTCATCGAATTAACATTTTGCAACGATCTTACGATACGAAATACGAACGAATCGATTTCTTAATCGTTCACGGAACACTATTACAACGAGCCGAAAGCGACGAAAGAAACTCCGGTTTCGCAAATCGGCTACCTTAAAACGGGTCTCCACGACTTTCGTGTCGAACACAGTTTCGCCAATTATTATCTTTCCATCGAACAAACAACGTATTTACACAACCTTTCTTCGTTCGTTAAAATTTCCGTTTAACCCGTCAAAATACACCGGCAAATACGAACTGTAACTCGACGTGCACTCAACTCACGGCGACACACAACATGTTTCGATACTTTTGTATCGCTTACGTCACTATCGATATAAACAACGATCGAGGCACAGATTTCGTTGATTTGAACAGGAGAAGGCGGGAAAGATGTTCGAAGATACAGTGCCAACTTCGTGCCACCGAAAAGCTAATGACAAGCAAGCTTTTTAGTAGAAAGGTGCAATTTCGTAAATTCTATGGCGATTCGACTATCGCCGGGTCACGAAGAAGAACATTTAAACTACGAATTAACTCGTCGTCCCTGATTAACAAGTTAAACCGTCTGTCACGTGTCTGTACCGTGTTCCGCATCTACGGGGTGGACCAAATGACGCGCGATACGGTGGACCAAGGAACGACTATAACCTCAAAGCAGACCGAGAAGTCAAATTTTCTCGTTTAAAAGAAACATAACAATGTCATTAAAAGGATACAGACTTTCGAGCCTACCAAGTCAGATTGTCCTTTTCAAAGAAAACACTTTCCCTTATGTGTACTTCATTCTGTTGTTATATCGATGCCAGTCTAAACCTTACTCGCTGCTCTCAAAAGATGATTTATCTTTTATTTATCTATTTATTCGCGAAAGAATTTTTCGCGATCCGGATTACTTGGTTCGTCCTTGAAGAATTCGTACGCGCGTTAATTGAAAAATCAGCCGTTCGATAGTCGATGCGGCGGGAAGCCTAACCTCGTTAAAAACAGTTAGGGCTCGGGGCGTTTGAAAACAGAGACCCGCGGTTATTTATTTCGAGCCTAGGCCGAGAGAAGGAATGCGACGGGTCGGCTAGAAATGACTCGTGAATAATCGACGATGACATTTTCGAAACTGACATTGAGCTTTTCTAAAGATAAAATTACGCGATATATCGTTTTCATCGGTTCGAGCCCGTTCCCCGATGACAGATCCTCAGATACCGAGTCCGTGATGTCGATAACACACCCCGTGGCCACACACACTCTCGGCAATTCCTCCCCGCGAGAGACAAAACGATTTTATCGATAGCGAACGATATTCAACGAGATACCCGTAGGAACGCGCGCCACGCGTTTATCTCTCTAGGAAAATGCAAACGAGATGCTCCACAGAACGCGTCGTTAACCTATTAACCGGGTCCAGGCGAGTTACCTGGCCGCTTGTGTTCGAGCTTATCTTCTATTTATTTACCTATCCAATCTTCTGTTTGACATCAACATTACTCTGCGATAGCGCGAGTTGCATTGTACTTAATTCAGCGGAACGGTTTCACTCGTCATCGATCGTGCGGGCATACAGATGTTTATCACCGAAAAATCACTCGGTTAACAGGTTAACGTTGCAAGATCTTTCGAAACGGATTCTGAGGCACGGGGAGACGCGATCCACCGAAAGACAAGGAATGGTTCTCGAAAGAGAGAGGGAGCGAGGGCGAGAGACAGAGAGAGAGAGAGGGAGAGAGAAAGAGAGACGCAGCGTTACGATGCTCCATAGATAATGCGAAAACTATCGTCTTGCAGTGGCAGGTGCAGGGGCACTGTTCCGTCTTGACTTTATAACCTCTCTCCTTTTCGTCTATCCGTTGACGTTTAGGCGACGGTGTGCACGAGCTCTCTGTCTCCCTCCCCCCACCACCCCCTTTCTCTGGGGAATCTGTCAAATTTCACGGGAACGGAAAACGGGAGACGGTGCCCGGATGCCGACGGGATCGTGTACAGCGATCGCGAGATTAACGACGGCGACGATACCCGACGCCCGCCTCCGAAAAAGAAGCATAGGTGAAAAGCCGTGAGAGCTCTTCCCGAATGCCCGTACTCACTCTCGTCTCCGACTTGTCCTTTATTTGCCCTAGATGCTAGCCGATCTCGCACATTCTCACACTTTTCATGATCACAGAAGCTCGCCCCTCGGTGTACGCGAACCAACGACAAGCCTTCGAGATACGACAACGCCGAACAATTTTTTCACAGACAAAAAAATAGCTTCCTCACATTCGACGGAACGGAGGTCGTCTGTGAACTGACGCGTCTCGGTTCCTGCTCGCTGTGCAACGCTGTCGCGCCACCTGTCGGCGACTTCTTATAGGCTGGTTAAAGAACAGCGCCCTATTGGCTGGCGGAACGAAACCAATGGGTATAGCTATCAGTTGAAACTCCGATGGCTCCCGACAATCGACGTCCATTGTGAATGCGTACGCATGTACGCGCCGTGAATGTGGCTTCGAAACTATGTGTTGCGAGTACTGGCATGGAATCGCAAATTCCACGGAGTTTCGCATGTTTAAGATAATAAGAAAATCGCGATGTTTCTCTACGTTTGTCTACTTAAACGCGTGAATAAATAGAGAACCTTATCGAAGCGTATACTAAATTTATTATGCTGTGATTGCAAGGAAGACGCGGTAACATTGTCTGTACATGCATCAAGATCTCGATTCTTATTCAAAGTTTCTTATCTGGTATAGCACGATTCTATGCGCGTTTTCTGATTGGTTTGTACGAATTTCCGTTGAATGTATCTATTTATCTGTCATCGGGGCAATTATTTGATCCAACGTAAAGGAATATTTGGAAGATATAGGCGTGTAAAACAAACGTAAATCGTTGATGAACCATGACTTTCTTTCTCTGAGATGCAAGCACGATTCCACAATATTTCCAACGTTGATAGAATCGATCTAAAGAATTTCAAACATTTTTCCGACACGGTGACTTCTTTACCGACTACATCCCACGATATTTATAGCTGTCAAACATTGAAACATGATCACGCACCGATTCTATAATGGTAAGTACGAATCAATTCGCTCGCGTCATCGATATTTACAAACTGCGTATTGTTGTACCGAGTTCGAGTAATCGCAAGAACCTCGTGTAAATCGTTTAATAAAACAGCCATTACCTAACGAACGATACTCTGTCGATATTAATTTCTAGTTTATTTACCAGATATATCATCCATCGAAATCGTACTTACGAACACTGATCGTGCCAGATTCGGACATATTCCGTCGCGTTTTGTACCGTAGAGAATGTGTAAGAGAGCATTGGATATTGTTATGTTCGTGAGATGATGTGAATACTTCAGTTTGTTGAGAGAGTGTGTAATAAACCCGTGAAAGGTGCAAATCGACGGAACTGATTCGAAATTGTTGCGCGCTCTAGGTCGAGCGGTCCGCAATTCGTCATTGCGAACCAGACTTCCGGGACCTTAGTGCTCAAATGGCCGACGCCAAGGTTTTCTTTTCTGTCAAACAGCATCGTTACAATGACGAGTGAAACCATGTAAACATTTGCCAGTAGTTCGATCAAGATCCGTGCGGACGTGGGTAGATCGATGCTAAGTTCGAAGAGTCGGGGTGTGTCCGCGGTTTTAATGAACGATTATGCGAGAAGAGGCACCGGTGTCCCCGTAAATTTTCGATCCAGCGAGAGGGTAATCCCTGTACTTTGCTGTGGAGGGCACGATTGGGAGCCGTGTAAATAAAGACACGTTACCGATACAGACGAACGAGGATACGATTATTAATTTGCACAAGGATACGTGTCAGATGATTAACCGAAACGTTCAACTGGCAAAACGACGTTATGACTTCGAGTTAGTGTGCCTTTCAGCGATGTCGTGTCGAATTTTGACACATGCCAATCTTATTTTATTTCCCGAATGACAGCCAGTGCATTATTTCCTTCGTTCTCGATACAGGTCATGTTTATAAATTGCAAGGTTGTTGTTCGATCAGTCCGGAAGTTCTCGCGAAAGTTATATCCTTCGTCGTAATTGTTGTTGTTCGTATGGTATTAACAGAGTATGAACATTTCACGATTTTATCGTATCTTAAAGACGCAAAAAGGGATACACGTTCTTTTGTCATTTCAAGTTACTACACAAATAGAACAAAGATACTTTTTATGTTTCATATCTATAGATAATGTGCAATTTTATTATTATTATTATTATTATTATTGTTTAGCTCCATATACTATTGCTACTTGTTTTCATGAATGTTTTATTTTAAACTTTTATAAATAGACAGATAATTATAACATGACTGCAAGACTTAATATATTTTAACATAATGATGTTTTCCATTACATTGTAGGCATAGTTATGGAGGATAGTATGAGTGTTAAGTCTATGGAATCAGTGGCTATAAGCGACGAATATGAATTTGTAAATGACAAATGTACGGGTAAAGAACAGCAAACTCTATTTGAACCACCTATGCTCAAAATTGCCAACAACGGCAACCTGGAAGATCTTCAAAACAATTTGCGCGAGGTTTGCATACATTGCATGGATTAGTAGATAAGAGAGATCAATGTTTATCTCCAATGTGTTCATAAATGTTTGGTCGTTCGGTGACAACTGCAGGTTCTAACAGAGGACTCCAAAATGAAGAGTAACGACTATAAAATTGTGAGCACTATACAACAAAATCAATCAAAACCAAAAAAAGTAGGAAACAGTCAATTCTATGATGTAAGCTCTTGTGTGGTTGCATCGGAAAAACAAGACATTATGAAACCAGAAGATTATGTTGATGGAGGTATGAGTTGTTTGTGTGTCTATTTAAATACTGACCATTAAGTATAAGGCATAAATCGTTATTTATATTGTAGAAATAAATTCATTAGCCCCAGGCCTACAAGAGTGTACTATCTTCAATGGCGTAACATACTTGGGAAGCACCACAATAAATGCACCAAAAATGGAATGCGAGATACAGCGAAACATGAATGTACTAAATGCAGAACAGACCCTTAATCTAGGAATCAAAGTATCGGTTTCTGTGCCTAGTAGTTCTCAAGGTTCTGTTGGGTATGTATTATTAAACAAATGTCTATCAAAGTATTGTTATATCCGTGTTACGTTATGCGTTACTGCTTTCTTTGCTGCAGTTTGTATGATGCTGCTACACAACAGCCAATCGCGCACTACGAAGTGCAACGCATCTTATTTTATGCACGTGGCGAGAGTAGCGGACCATGTGCAGCATGTTTCGCTTTCACTTGGTCTCATGGGGATACATTGGAGTCTGCCATCTATCAGTGTCATGTTTTTCGATGTGATATACCAGAGGCGGTATGTTGATCGCACTTTGTACCCGACGCACAACCAAGCATTTTATTTTCTTAGGGTGCGACGTTCTCGTATTTCGATCAGAATAAGATGTTTGAAATCGTTTTAGGTAGGACAAGTTTCCGCTTGCTTTTCTAAAGCATTTCACAGAATACCACGGTCCATGACCAGTTCTCTAACTGGAAGCGATTTCAATGGTTTCAATAATGGAAGCGAGAAATCCAATTCGCGAGTATTTATTTTTGAAGTAACTATGGAAATAAAAGAAGATGATGGAAAGGGAAGCTTCAGCACAGTTCCTAAGGACCGAAATTGCTTCAAACTACGGAGTAACGTTACTAAACAAGTGTGTTTAAGTATTCAGCAAGTATCCAGTAAAGAGGGAGGGATTACCCTTGAAGTTGAGAGGTGCTTCGGAGTTCTTGTTAGTCCTGGTCGCAATGTTAAGCACAGCGACATGAGATTGCTTGAAATGGTAATTTCAAAACTAGCTTGTAGTTTAGCAACACATTTTCTTTCTGTATGACTAAATAAATTTTTCCTGTTTCCTTACCAGCAAGTGAATGCCGGTCCATTGATACAAGATAAGCAATGTTACAACATATGTGGACACTGGGATCCTGCAGATCCAGCATTGGAAACTCTAAACGTAGAAACTCCTAGAGAGGGAAAGATCTACATAACAGTTGCCGTTGATCTAGTGATACGCGGCATTCGGGAACCCGTTAGATTTATAATAGAAACGTTGGTCAAAGTGTATCCGCAGAACGAAAGGTTCTGGTATTTTAACAAGCGAAACCTTGTACAACAATTCTATCTGAGCTCGAAAGAGGTAAGACGTTACCTATTATAGAAGTCGAGTAGTTTTCTACTGCTGTAAATGGTAACAAGGTCTACAAGTATTAACGACTTCCTTCTAGATAATATCCGGGGATGGAGCAGAAGTTCACTATGAAGTTCAAAATATAGAGACCTCGGGAGAATTAGACAGAAACAGATTGAATCTTGCTCTCAACTTAGCGTCACTGATACGTTCACCCTCTTTGACCAGCATCGATACACTCACGCCCAAGGAAGAAATAGATTCAGGTTGATCAAGAGATGATTCAGCAACTTTTGTAATACGCTGAAGATACACAAATCATATTATTAATTCTACATTGCAGATGGCGACGAACCAATGCTGAGTGGTACAGGCGAAGTGTCCAAGGACTGCTCCGCGGACGAGCTAGCAAGTTGGGCTGAGGTCTTGGACGGTTGGCAAGTCAACGAACAACGTCCGAAGCTTCTGGTAAAGCTGACAAGACAAGGCATACCGGAAGCTCTGCGCGGAGAAGTGTGGCAACGTCTAAGCAACTGCGACAACTCGCAAGAAATGATGGATAGATATAGGACCTTGATTACCAAGGTAAATTCATTGTTCAAGAGGTAAAAAAAATGCTGAAAATGACACGGCATGATGCATCTACAGGAGAGCAGTTGCGAGAGCGTCATTCTGAGAGACATCAACAGAACGTTTCCCGCCCATGATTTTTTCAAAGAGACCGGCGGCCTCGGACAGGACTCTTTGTACAGAATAAGCAAAGCATACGCGGTGTACGACGAGGAAGTTGGATACTGTCAGGGACTCAGTTTTCTAGTTGCTAGTTTGCTGCTTCATGTAAGTGCTAGTCTGCTGTCGTGCTTTTGAGACTAGATTTTATGTACTAGCGATGACTTCATAATTTCTTCTAGATGCCGGAGGAGCAAGCTTTTTGTGTTCTAGTTAAATTAATGTACGACTACGGTCTAAGGGATTTGTATAAGGACAGATTCGACAATCTTCACATGAGGTTCTATCAGCTTAATAGATTGATAGAGGTAGGTTCACATGCATAAAACACAATTGGAAAGATCATTCAATGATGAAATTCAACGTTGCTTTTTCAGGATCAGTTGCCAGAACTTTATAAACATTTTTGCGACCGTGGCGTGGAGACTCACATGTTCGCCGCACAATGGTTTTTGACTCTCTTTACAGCCAGATTTCCACTTTATCTTGTTTTCCATATTCTGGATGTGTTTCTCCTGCAAGGACTCGACACGCTGTTTCAGGTCGCTCTCGCGTTGTTAATGGTAAGGTGTTGAAAAGCGCATGCTATCTCGATAATGCATTATCATTTGCTTGGGACGCGTCATAAGGATAAAGTGGTTCTGTTTCCGTAGCTATGTAAAAAGGAACTGCTTCAGCTGGACTTCGAGAGTATATTGAAATACTTTCGGGTACATCTGCCAAAACGTTGTCGAAACGAAGAAGTCTCGCGCTACGTAATGAAGTTAGCCTGCTCGGTCACGTTAAAGAAACTGAAGAAGTACGAGGCCGAGTTTATGACGTTGAAAGGTAACTTCATATTTTATGTTTGAACCACACAGACCCACACTAATGCTACTGTACACTCGATCAAAATGAATCGTTGACACTACAGAGAACAGTTATTTTGTTCTATGTGCATGTGCGGGAACTCGACGTTACAGGATCAGGACGGGACGAAGAAATTCGAGCGCGATCGGTTGGGATCCCGATACATTTCACTGCTCGAGATCTTGGAAGGAAGTTTCGATACTGCACTTGGTTCTCGGGTGGTCTCGGAATAGTCTATTCGTGCGTAGAGACCGAGACCACCCAAGAATCGCGCTCAGTCCCGAAACTTTCGGGACCCAAAACACTCGGGATTTCGAGACATCGAGCAGTGAAACGTGTCGGGATCCCGCCTGACTCTTTCCGACCCGTCCCGAACTTCGGGTTCCTGATACTCGGGCGGGTTTGCACAGTTCTAGTAAAAACCAAAGAATAAGGTGGTTGTAAATTTGTCTCGAGCGAAAGAGAATTTATTCGGATCTTCTATTAAGAATAGGATAGGTTAATTAACGTATACTTCTAAACTAGTCTTGACGATTTCTTTCTCTAAGAAGAACGTCAACCGTGTCAAGTATCGAATAGGTTGAGAAACAGAGATACATCACATTGATGCACGTGATCATTATGCTTGCACAACGAAGCATAGGGCGTCTCCTTCTAGTCTGACGAACAATGACGGAATACAATTAGCTCTCTGTCGTAGAGGTACAGGTGGTGGTAAACTCGTTGGAGGATCTTCAACGCTGAAACGTTCAAAATTCTCCGGCGGGACATAAAATTCTATTTAAGAAGGAACGAAAGACAATGTTTGCTGCGTTACCGAGCGAATTTTGATTTTGCTTCGTAGAACTTTCCACGATCTCGATGCAGACGGTCTCAGGCGTTAGACACTGCACAAGTTGTGCACAATGCTTTGATAAAGAAGCGTCGGTCTGGTGATAAAATGCTGCACGAGTATGAGATTTCAACTAATCTGCATACTCTTGTACTGGCATCTTTATCGTCGCATTTTATCTTTGCCAATGCATAATCGAATTCAAAAAATCGTTTTCAAAGACACGACGGTTGGCTGAGATCTCATTAGCTGCAACGTTACGCATACTCACCGTGCGCAGGACAGGGTCCAATTCGTTGTTTTTGGTTGTGTTACGCTTTACTTGTGCGGCCATTATTTTCGCAGACACCGAAGCGAGCATTGTGTCGTCGGCCACACGATCTTGTTCTTTATTTGTTTTCTTTTTTTTTTTTTTTTTAAATTAAACAAAGCACCGCTCGCTAAGCGGTGCGCAAAATTTGTTCACGAGTAGATGTATCGAAATTTATATTTATTTTTGTTATTGAAATCGACAGTGTCGAGCTGCTTTCGGATACTGTTTGTAACGATTTGTTCTTTTCTTTTTTTTTTATACATATGTACGTGAAACGTACATGCACAGACAACTATTTATTATTTCTTTTGTTGGAAATAAATCGTCCGTTTAGAATTATCGTGTATTAGTTTTTTATCAATTTACCTGTGTTCAACCCTTTTCCCGACACTCTTCGCCCCACGATTACGTTTCCCGCTTTGGTCGCTGACGCATGCATAGTTGTATGGAGTCGTATATAAAACGCTTTCAGCTTCTGTATTTTACTAACAAAATCGATCGACTCGTAAGAATAGCCGTGCGAAAATCGTCATTGTTCTCTTTCTGTAATTCGAAGTTGACTTGATCACGGTGATTCGCACCGTTAATTACAACAATGAGCAACAACAAAGTATTCGAATAGGTGTTGGAAGTTCGAGGACGCAACAATAATGTTCCGTTCACGACTTGGCAGCGCTTAGGTTTCTCGTTTATCAGGGGCCATTATCGGCACATTTATTAACTGTAGCAGGTAACCGTCGTATCTATCTAACAGCTGTGCCAGCAGTTTAAAATTGACTATGGTATGTGTTCCGCACAAGAGGGAATGCGTGGTGGGACATCGATATCTGCTTCCGAAGATATCGCGCGTCCGCCAGTTGCGACGGGACCATAAGAGTTTTCCGCATTCCGCGGAATCATGAGCCACGTTCGAAAGACACTGATGACCAGTAAGAATATTCCAACGGTTTTTCCATTGCAAAGCGAAGCCTAATTACAATATAACACAAACATACAGATAATAATCGTCTTTTATCTATGTCGCGTTTACTTGTGTCGTGTTATCGAATTTACGGTGCAACCGCGAATTTAACTCGGGTCTTCTGACATGCACAGTGGCCCAAGAGAATGCAGACGAGTACAGCAACGAGGTGGAACAGCTGAGAGGAACGGTGGCGAGGAATGAAGAGGAGAAACAGCGATTGGAAGCAGAACTCGCACAAGTGAAGGAAATGCTGCAGAGGGAAGTGGCGAGGGCGGACGCGGAGAACACGCGGAGCAACGTCATCATTGCTGAATACAAACAGGTACACGATACCAATTTGATCATAATAGCCAGATGTGTCATCCACGGACACTTCTTTCAGATCTGCCAACGCCTAGAAGATAACTACAACGCCGCCAAGTCCAGCCTTAACGTGCTACGGGTAAAATCGAAAATTCGCCTTTCTTTTTTCTATTCGCGGTGTAGTTAGATCTCTTGAAACTTTTTGCACGAGCTAGTGATTCTTTGTTTCTAAAGGTAATGGTGTCGAAATGCGAGAAATGCAGGAGTTGCGTCCCGCTGGAGTCTTCCAATGTGCTAGCGGACATCTCGCATCCGCTGGAGAACAGAATAGATCCCACCTTGCACAGAGTACAAGAGAGAGTTAGGGAGCTGGAGTTGGAGTTGGCACAGACCAAATTGGCTCATGTCGAAGCTGAATGTAGAAATCAGGTAAAAAAAACGGAACCAGAACATATTAACTATCTGCATAACGGTGAGTTTAATCATCCTAATGATCGTAGGACTTGACGCACCAGCTGCACGCGACTGCATCCGAGCTGCAAGCAGCCAGAAACAGTTGGCCCTGGCTGAGCAAGACACTGTCGACGCTTAAGGAAGCGGCGAACAAAAGGGAGGTGATGAAGGATCCTTCTCTGATGAAGGATCTGAGGCGCGAGAGCGCGCCTGGAGGCGAAGTTTATCACCTGATTCGTTCGCGCTATCGCGATGCTCGTGATAAGGAGGTCGTGTGATGCGACGATGACGAAAAAGCGAACGCGTTGCCGCGGAATAACGACGGAGACGACGAAAAGCGGAGTAACCCGTCGTTGTTCGTGGCAGGCAACGCGAACTGTTCGTAATCAATGGGAGAAAAGCTGTTTGCCAGATGCAGACTCGAATATGCAACGTACGTCCAAGATTCGCACGTAGATTCAGCTTGGTCCGACGCGGGACACGTTATAGTTTTCGTCTCGGGTTCCTTACACACGCTTCTAGCGGGGGCAGCTTCGTCATCCTGATAACGCTGACATATTCGGTCTTTGAGATATTACTTGTTCAAGTTTGTTAACTCTCTTCTTTCCTAGAGTATACTCATTTTTAGGTGGATCTGTTTTTTTTTGTACACCGTTCGAAATCCGTCTCGAAGCGCTTCAACGAGACGTTCCGCGAGTAATTTAGGGTGCGCTGTAGTTGATGAGGCGAGAATGAGAACGATCGATGGAGAATGTAGGGCGTGAGGTCACGGGCGAAACGATGGAAGTTACATGATAGATGTTAGCGATAAGTACACACCGCGTTTTGTATGAAACTAGTCTAAGATGAGAACTATAGAGGCGCTATAGGGTTCTACACTGTACATAAACACGGTACACTCGGCCGATTAACGGGCACGGCAAGCTGCAGAGGCATTTCTTTTTACGGTTCTCTCTGTATCTGTCCATGACACGACAACATTCCAAAGTACAACGCTACTAGGTTCTTCTTATTCTTTTTTTTAATTTAACCCGAACCGGCTGCCGATTTCACGGCTAACTTTGAACTGTCGTGAATACCGTTAAGCTACCGAATTGCGGTACAATTTCGTGGTGTTACATTTCTTTTTATACGTACGCTAACACGTTACCTACCGGAAGTGGTTTTAGTACACAGTTCAGGAAATTGGGACACATGTAAACCTTGTGATTGTACTTTTTGTCTTTAATTTAGAATGTGATCGTTTTGAGGAAATGCTTTTGAACACAACTGAGGATTCACTTCTAAAATTTTCTTAATGATAATTGTTTTTACCGACATCCGGTAGATGAAGCGTTAACAGTAAAGTGAAATAACGTAATGTAATGTGAAAACGTATCCAGCGTTATTCTTTCCGATAAATACTCGTGAGCGCGTGTATTATTTTTTACATTCGCGGCGCTCTGTTTCCAGTACTCTTTGCGAAGCAAGAAAGGCCATAAATTCTATGTTAAGGCACTAAGTCGAATCAGGATTCGATCGAACACGCTTCCACGACACGAAGAGCGAAACGGCGGAACGCTCGAAAGCACATTTGTTAGACCGTCGAGTAGCGATTAGTGCCATTTTGTTCGGTGGAACATCAATTCGTTTTCGGATCGCCCTTCATCGAGCACTATACACATGATGTTCAACGTATCGTGCCATGATCGTGGCGACGACAACCCCTTATATCCTATTTCATTTCACCGAATTCTCATTTTGGAAATATGCAACAAATACTTTGTCGGTTCAAATCTATAGGAGAATTGAGAACAAAAGTTTTATGGTCACTTTAGCGACTCATACAGTAGCTGAACAATAGTCCTGCATCTTATATAAAACAAAGGGATTATACTGTAAATACTGAAAACGTGAAAAAAAACAAATAATATCTATATGGTTAAGCTACTAAAAAGATCATGTAAATGATTTAGGATTACTACCTATGTATCTCTGTACACCTTGTAATGTCATTCCACTATTATTGAAATAAAGAAACAAACCATATCTGTCTATCTTGGCGTTTGGTACAATACCTACGCAGACACAGTGACATATTTAAGAGATGTAAAGTCAAATGATTTTTGAGAGGATGCGGTTTGTTTAGAAGATACGTTTATTGTTCTTTGTTTTCGTAGTTTATTTGTCCAAAATCTGTGGTATCGTGAAAATGGAACGATATGCAGAGTTTCAGTCTTAGATAGATCTTAACGCACGGCGCGAACCTCGTTCACAAATTATCGTAAAGGTTTTACAAAGAGGGGCAAAAGGGAGTGGTGTAGGGATAGGGGAAACGTAACGTGTCGATAAATTTTTGTAAAACTATACGCAGGTGAAACAGCGTCTTAAAAATCTTATAAGTACTTAAGTAAACGTTGGGAACAGGAGGTCTTTGAAGATTGTACGAAAATATATGTATATCTCTTTTTAAAGTTCGACACATTGTAAAGGCTTCACGTGGTAACAAACAGACCTTACTTAATTAATATAAAACAGCGTACAGATATTACTAGTACTGAAGCACTGCCTTACGCCCACTGAAGACGCTAACGTATCAACAGATCAGTTACAAATACAACCGCAACGAGAAAGGTACATAGCAAACATATAATAAAGTAAAAAAAGTAATAGTTTATATCAATAAATTCGCTGAACGTTATTAATCTAAGACGTAAGGATCTAGCAATGGGTGTTCCTTTTTACTCCTTTTAAAAAGAAGACCAATGCATAAAATAATTAATATAACTTAGAACAGATTGTGTTACCTAATTAAATAAAAGTAAAATAAGAATTGTAATACTTAACACATACAAGAGGCCATTAATCAATTCAGAGACTAACAATATTTCTCACAGTCCAGATTAAGCATGAGATATTTTTAATATCGCTTTAAAACAACACTACATTCTTAATACAACATTCAAAAGTTGCTTCATTCTCTAATATTGAAAGACGACTACTTGAAAATTAAGTTAGTACAGGTAACACCCCTTGATAGAATTCCTTTTTAACGTTGACCGAGGACTTTTATAACTTCCCCGAAATAATTTATTATTATCATTAAAAAGAATAAGACCTCTTGTGATTCAGGAGTGACAATAATATAAAATAGAACGTAATAAACATAGTTTAGAAAGTAATTACCTTCATACTTCTATCCGCAGACTCGTAGAACGTATTGGTGGCGATATGTGGAAAAATCTAGGTAATCAATCATTATTTCAATAATATCACGTGCGACCAGCTGGCCATCTATCACTTCCGCTATCACTGTGCGAGGCATTTTCGCTATCCATGGCCACATTCTCGTCACTATTATCATCCTCACCCATCTCGTGGTTCTCTAAGTCGCTACCATCTGTGGAACTGCTATCGAAACCTTCGTCGCGTTCCATATTTCTGAACCTGTCGTCTCCTCCTTAAAAAGATAATACAGATTAGCTCCGTCATTATAATTCTTGTAAAGCTCAAATACATGAAGGATACACTACCTGCCCTATCGGGGAATCTAATGTCCCTGCGTTCTCTGATCTGCATCTCAACGTCAATGGGTAAGTCATTCTCCAGCGCATAAATATCATTCTCGTTCTCCCGATCATTTTCAAGAACGTCGATCAAAGGTTGCAAGTCCACCAACTCGTTTAACTGAGCCGCCATCATATTATTGCCCTCTCCATCCCTATTATTGTTCGCTAGATCGCCATTCTCGACTTCGACAACCTCAACTATCTCAAGGACTTCTGGCCTAGGAGCCTCTGCTATACTAGGCGGTTCAGAATCAGATATGTGATCCTGCGCTATACTAGACAAATCGTATTCCGGGGTCATATCCTGAGCGGAAGTTGAATTAGGATATCCAGAGTCCATTACTTCCGGAGACCAACTATTCGGCGGCGTTTCTGGTGAAAATGGCTTTGCCTCCGCAGTCTCAGTAATCTCTAAAGCGTTTATATTCAAATCTTTATTAGCCTCTGCTGTAGACTCACCTTGTTTCTCGACTTTTAATACTGATGTGAATTGTACAGCCTCTGTAGCTTCTTCCAAAGCCGGAGAGGTGGGCTTCAAGTTTATGTCTTTGGCATTGTGACAAGTAGTTTTTGTGCTATTTACATCTTCGGACTCTTGTTTAATTAATTTTAGATCGACTAATTGAAATCTCTGATCACAAGACGATTGTGGCACTTCCGTTGTTTGACCGTCGTTCAACGTGGACGTTGTCGATAATACATTGCTCTCGGTTAACGCGGTGTCGCAGGAAGTATCCTTTTTATTGCAATCAGCCAATAAAGTCTGCTCCGATGCCATTTCATCTTCATTGTTTCTCGGAGATTTGCTATTAATCTCTAACGACTTATTGCTTTCGAGCCCTATCAATTGAAGTTTTTTTATTGTACTAGGTAAACTGTTCGTATGCTCATAGAGGTTCAAAGATCTCTTCTTCTTGCTCGTCGGATTTACCTTTGCCTCTACTTTCGGCGAACTTGTAAATTGCGGTTGATTATCGGCTAAGGAACAACTGGCTAATGGCATGCTGTTCATCTGCTGCTGATTATCCCTCGAGACATCTTGAACACTTGTATTCGTATTTCTACTACTATTTACATCTTCGGGACTAGGAAATTCGCTTTCTTCATACGACGCATTTAAATGTAAGCTACGTAAGTTATTGTGATCAGGGTCATTGTACTCAGACGCATCTCTCTGGCAGAACGAATTATTCAGCATCCAATCGTTCATGCTCTCATTGCACAGACTATCGTGCTTGAAATGCTGGTCCATTTTAACGGTTTGCAGAAGATACGGTTCGGGTGAGGTGGATGCGCGCGATGTGTTCATACATATTGGGAAGTGCAACATGTGGTTCAGCTGTTGCATAGTGTTCTCTTGCATACTCGAAGAACTAATGTCCACGAAAGGCAAATCTTCTTTCACCTCTTTCAATTTCATGCTCGTGGAAGAATCTGATAGCATAATCGATACGTTTAAATCTGGGCAAACATTCTGATCGATCGGTTCGTTCATATCGTCCACACTCATGCGATCCATATTGTTAGAAAATCGAACACTCGAGTCTAGAGTCTCTCTTATACTAGTCTCGCTATACATCGCCGATGCCGCGGAATTTCTCATGTCCAAGCCGCTGTCTAATGCTATATTATCTCCATCGAAAAGATACGTATTGTCCTGAACCACAGAATTATTCTGTGGGATAACAATGCTTGGTTCTTCATCCCAATTCGGATTGTTCCAATCCTCTTCCAAGTACCTATTCGAGTCCACAGGTGGACCGGGTTCAGTGTTCCAACCATCTTCCTGCTCAATGGACCAGTGACCCATCCCGCTATAATCTGACCATGTAAGCTGCGGTATCACTACAGTTGGCCCAGATTCGCGGTTTTCGAACGCATAGCCAGCATCTTCCAAAATCGATCGCAACGTATCCTCTGATATATTGAACGATTTCAACATTTCTAATAATCTTCTCAATGGTACTTCTTCTTCCATATCGGGGTCTTGGTACGATAACCGTTCGATATAGTATTTGGCCTCGTCCAGGATCTTTTGTTCATCCGAACGATTGTCTACGTGCACTGGATAGTCATGTATCGCTACACTGTTGAACAAATCCGTGGCGCTTTGGTTATAATCGTCTCTATATTCGCTATGTCGGTGAAATATTGCCATCTGAGTGCAAGCACCCAAGTGCTCGCTGCCTTCTGGACCCTTACAAATGCCATCGAAAGTTACCTCATAGTCTGGATACTTTGAAGTAATGTTTTTTGCCCTATTCATAAGAATTATAAAGTTATTGGTGCTACAAATAAGAGCTTAACTGATAAAACTATAATAGTACTAAAGAAGTAAAAAAATTATGGATAGATCAAATAATCTGTAATTACCAATCTTGAAACTGTTGTCTGGTCCACTCAAATTTGTGATCAGGATGCCTGAATCCAGAAAAATGTGGAAATAACACATTAAACTCTGCATTCGGAGTTGTCATTATTGCTACCTTTGGCTTAATGAACCCAAAAATATTTTCGGGTAGATCTCTTAAAGTGTCTGGATATAAATGCTCGATTCTGGAGGATCGAAATAATTATTAATACTATCGCAGATCAAAAGTTACAGATCTATGTCAGAGTTAAAGAACAACTCACAGTTCTATGCAAATTACAGCATCTGTATTTTCTAGTTTTTTGTCGTTATGTGTCACACTGCCTTCGCATATTTCAATGACCAATGGTGTTGACCTTGTGTGAATGTATTCCGAGTTTAAAGGTGCAGCCTTTTCCTGATAGGCATTCAAAAGCTGCCTATCAATATCAACACATAAAATTTCCTCCACACCAGGTGTGTTCTTTAAATAAACTAAAAAGCCGAGTTCCGAGCAGCCGAAATCAACGACCTATAAATAAACACAAGGTAGTCTTTTTGCGAAAATCTTTCATTGTGTCACAGTATGACCTTCGTCCAGTACACAAATGTCATGTAACATAATATATGAGTTTCGAATGTAGTAGATAAGAAAGTACAATCCGCATGTGAAGCGGATCGTCGCGAAAGAACAATGGGAAACCAAATACCTTACGCAATTTTCCATTGTACTTGGAACTATTTAACACGTCGCTCACCGCGACGTATCTTTGCACGTACGCTGGCGGAAAAAATCTTATTGGTCTCGTCTCGAAATCTTGTGGCGCTTCTGGGTCTACCATCATGTAATCCGCTTCGGAAAATTCGAAAATTTCCTCTGCGTCGGTCACGACATCGTCCATAGATTTTCGTTTGTTTACCTTGTAATTTTGGTATACATACTTCCCGAGAAGATAGAGCACGTGGAATAATACAATAACCATGTCAACAATGAAAATCAATCACAATTTTTTTAGTGTTCACGTTTCACGAACGCATCCCGGTCTGCTTCCCGTTGTGCGTAATACAAGCAGCCATATTGTTTTGTTATGAGGAGCCGCGGCCGCGATCTGCGATCTATGAGTCAACGCTGATTGGATAGAATCTTTTGAAAATCAACCAATCAACAGAAACGGCGCTGCAATTGCAGTTGCGATTTGTATGTATCATAGATTATAGATTTGTAACATATTTTTGAAACATAAAAAATAACATCACAGTGCATTTTCAGAGGGCTTTTTATCTTATCGGTCATGTTACCCACAATTTGAGCATTTCGTAATTATGTGATTTGGCGTTTTGTACGAATCTTTAACTTCAGTTCAAAATTTTGTCGTAAGAGGCACTACCTGCTTAACACATGTGGTTTGTTTGTAGAAAATGATAGAAGTATAACCTCAGTAACGTAAGACAACTTTCTATTTATTATTAGGTGATGTTATAATCCTAAGCAGGAAGAAGATTGACGCAAAATGAAGCATATAAGTAATTTCTGAATTATAACAATACTATGTAATTATTAATTAGTATTAATTTTTACATCATAAGTTAATGTTCCTAATAATATTTACAGGAAGCAAATACCGTAAGAAGCAGCCAGCTTTGAACATTAGCTCAAAGCGATTGGCGATGCACAGTAGGGGAGAAGGAATTGATTTAAAGCGTAAAACATCTAGGATACAGAACAAAGTGCAAAGACAAAAGTTGATAGCAAAGGAGAAAGTTATAGACGAGACTGTAAAGGATACAGCTCGAGCAGAGATATTACTGACTGAAGATTATGGTTGTTTGGAAACAGAACCAGGAGAACGAACAACACGATTTAGGCAGTCACAGATTGCAGAGAATGTAGATATAACTAGCGCGACTAAGCATTTTTCATTAAAACTAGATTTTGGCCCATACTATATAAAGTACACAAGAAATGGTAGGCACCTTGTTCTGGGTGGACGGAAAGGACATGTAGCTGCCTTAGATTGGGTCACGAAGCAGTTGGCCTGCGAGATGAATGTAATGGAATCAGTCCACGATGTCTCATGGTTACACATTGAGACCATGTTTGCCGTAGCACAAAAGGATTGGGTATATGTATATGATAATCAAGGAATTGAACTGCACTGTCTAAAGCAAATGCATAAAGTAAACAAGATGGAGTTCTTACCTTATCATTTTTTACTTGCCACTGGCTCCAGAGAAGGCTACTTAGCTTGGCTTGATGTCTCAATAGGAAACATGGTTAATGTATACAATGCCAAACTTGGATGTATACAGGCAATGACACAGAATCCATATAATGCAGTACTATGTGTGGGTAGTTCAAAAGGAGTGGTCTCTATGTGGTCGCCAAACAGTAGAGATCCATTAGCAAAAATGTTGTGCCATAAGCAGGCAATAAACGCATTAGCTGTACATCCTCAGGGCACTCTTATGGCGACTAGCTGTGTAGCAAATTTTGTAAAGGTGTGGGACGTTAGACAGTTGACTGGTCCAGTACATAATTACCAAACACGATCTCCAGTTCAACATTTGTCTTACAGTGACCGTGGTCAGTTGGCCATGGCAATGGGGAATGTAGTGGAGGTTTACAGGTACAACATACTATAATAATTTCTATATGTATAATGGCAATATTAATATTTTTCGTTGCATCAGACCATTAGATAATGAAATGAAACCATATTTGCGGCACAAGGCCGACTGGACAGTAACGAGTCTGCAGTTCTGCCCGTTCGAGGATGTCCTGGGTATTGGTACAATGCGAGGAGTCTCGTCTCTTCTGATACCTGGAAGCGGGGAAGCTAATTATGATGCTCTGGAAATTAATCCATTCCAAGCCAAGAGTCAGAGACGCGAAGCTGAAGTGAAAGCTCTCCTAGATAAGATTCAGCCCGAACTTATTACTTTGGATCCGGTTGCCATAGCGGAGGTGGACGTACCTAGTTTGGAGGACAAAATAGAAGCAAGGAAGAAACTCTTGGTAAGTCTTAATTAAAATGTACATTAACGATTATTATCGGAACAATGCAACATCTTTATTATTAATGCATCTTATTTGCAGTATCTTAAACCAAAGGATATAGAATTTAAACCGCGTCGAACGAAAGCTAAAGGAAGAGGTGGAACAGCTAAAGTTATTAAAACGAAAAAGATTCTGAAGGACTTGAACCGAAGGGTAAGTAAGCATTATTACCGACTGTATGCGTGTTGCAAATACTAAACGTTCATTGTTTTAGGAATACGTTGCCACTATTCGGCAGGCAAACGTACTGCCGGAAGTGAAAGAAACAGAAAAGCCGCGGATGAAGGATTATGGAGTGTTGAACAGATTTGTATCGAAAACTAGATAACGCGTATTATTTAATTCCCATTATCCTGACTTGATAATCTGTAATTAACTTATAATTAAATCTTTTGTGCTTTCTACTTAAAATGCATAATTTATTTCTGAAGATGCTCCATTAATAGATACTGCATGTACCGATACAAAGACCAAGTCGCGAAACGCGTGCTGCAAATAAAATCAAGATTAATGATGTCAAGCGTAATATCAAGATTGATTACATATACGTTCCGTGAAAGTAGCGAGGTGTTTAATAAAACAAGTAAGCGTCTTACGTTTCTGCTGCTATCATTTAATCGTCGTTGTATTAAAAAGAGAATAATTTATGTGTAATTAAGTTCGGAAATTAATTTTGGAAAAGTGTGTGAGTAAATTCGATATAATCTAATGCCCCTGTGATAGGTCGTTCTGTCTTCGGGTCGACGTATGGTTTCATGCGGGCAACGCAGTAATCGGCCATTTCTTTGGTGAGATTCTGGAATCAGATATACGAGATTAGTATTAGTAACAGCAGCTGAATTTACAAACTGAATAAACTGGTCTCGAGATATACTCACAGCGTACAGTTCTTCTTTCGTAACGTACGGCCGATCTGCAGCTGTAATTGCACGGAAAGCGTTCTCGATTTCTTCCGAACTTTGCACGTTCTCTGTTTCCTTGCTGATCATGAACGCCATGTACTCTTGTAGCGACACATAACCGTCTCTGTTAGGATCTACAATATCTGCGGAACAGAAGAAAAATACGAAGTGATATTACCAAGCATGTGAGAGTTAATAGGCTTTCGATAAGTATTCAAGCGAGGACAAACCAAGGATGTTCTCAAATTCTGGATCCGGTTGTCCTTCTTCCACCATGGGCAGGTCGTAGCCAAGCGCTCTTAGGCAGGATTTGAATTCTTGATGGTTGAGACGTCCACTCTTGTCCTTGTCGAAGTGCTTGAACATCATGGAGAACTCCTTAAGAGCATCTTCAGAAACACCGGATTGATTTCGTGCTTGTATCTGTTGCTCCAGGTTATGCTGCATACGCATTCCCAACTGATCCAACTGGTCCCATTGCTGCGCCAACCCTACTGTGCTGTGCTCTGTATATCGATTGTCCAGGATCAGGTGTTCCTCCAGAATGGCTCCCAGATCTTCTATCTTTTTCAAATCTTGACGACGAGCGCGGACCTCTTGCGTCTTCCTCTTTGTAGCTTCCAACTGTTGTTCTAGGGACCCTGACCCCTCCATCATGGACGTTCTTGTTTCGGCCAACCATTGATGGAATGCATTGGCATGTTTAGCAAATTCTTTTCGCAGTTTGTCGTTCTCCTCTTGGCGTTGAGCTTCCTTTGCGAGTTCCACGTCACGCTCCTTGATGATCTTCTGCAGATTCCTCCATGTATCCTCTAACGCCTCCATTGTGAACCAGGTGTACGGGTTGGGACCAACGTTGAAGCTCTTGATTTGTCTATCCAAAGCAGCTAATGCTTCAAAATCAGCCTCGGCGGAGGACAGGCTAGCCTGGAACTGCGCGTGAGCCTCTCTCAGTGCACGAATTTCCTCGATGCTGTTGCAGCGAACAGGATCGGTTAGATCTTCCTCGGCATTTTCGAACCACGAGTTGAAAGCGGACGCCTTCTTAGCGAACGTCAGATACAATTCTTCAATTTGCCTGAACTGTTCCTGCATTCTCAATAGGCGTTGTTTTCTGGCGTCAGAGTCGGCCAGAAGCTTCTGCCAGCGTGCGATAACGTCCGCATGGCGTTTCTGAATGCTGGGCGTTTGATCGTGTCCCGATTTCACCAGCATCTCCTTCAACGAGGTGATATTTTGAATACCCTCGTGTTCGAACGCGTGTAGACCTGCGTCGAACGTTTCCTGCTTGGTGAGCAGTGTCTGAACGGTGGACAGATCCCGTCCGAATTCTTCGGAGCGAACGTGGGTTTCCTTGTCGGCAATCCAGGATTCGACGACGTCGGCCTTCCACATGAACTGCAAGTAGGCAGAGTTGTCATTGAGCCTAGTTTTCCTTCTAGCAGCAAGAGCGCCAAGTTGTTCCAATTTGTTTCGCAGTTGGGCGCATCGCTGAGCTATAGCGTCTGCACGATGATTGCCAGCCTTGATTAAAGCCTCGCCAGCTTCGCATATACCCTTGCAACGTTCTCCGTGAGCGGCAAAATCTGTTTCGAATGCGTCGTGCTTCTTCAGAAGACCTTGTACCGCAGCCATGGTGTCGCCATAATCCTCAACGGATAGCAGTTGTTGCTTCTCCGTGATCCAAGCCTCTTCTTCTTCTACCTTGGCTAGGAACTGCTGATAAGTCAGCGATTCGTCTAATTTCTGTCCTCTAGTAGCAGCCAGTTGCTTTAATTCCGCCCAAGCTTGGTTCAGCAACTTCAAACGTTGCTCTATCTCGGGAACACCCAGATTTGAAACGTCCATTAGCTTTTCCCCAGCTTCCTGGACTGCTTGAATAGCGGGCTCGTGACTACCCAACTCTGCTTCCAGCCTCTTGTGTTTTTTCTTCAGATTCTGAACGCCAGTTAGGTCGCGACCATAGTCGTCCGAACCGACCAACAGTTTCTTCTCCTTGATCCAGGACTCCTCGTCGGCGATATCTCTGAAGAACTGATGCAAGGTGTTGGCTTCGTTTAGTCTGGCCTGTCGATGGGCAGCCAGATTGCGAATTCTCTCGTAGCGCTCGTTTATACTCTGTCGTTTCTCTTGGATACCGGCTGCATCGAACTGGCCACTCTCTATCAGCGAATCCGCCTGGCCGTTCATGTCTTTGATCCTCTCCTCGTGAGCTTGAATGTCAGCTTCGACCAACTGATGCTTCTTCATCAGGTTTTGCACCGAGGCCAGATCCTTGCCCGCGTCCTCAGATGTCAGCAGACTCTCAACTTCACCGAGCCAGAAGTCGAGGTCCTTGACAGCGGCTATATAGGTGCGTTGCTTGTTTGCTTCCTTCAACTTCATGGACTTCTCGGTTGTCTTCTGCGTGAGATATTCCCATTGGTCCGCGATCGAGGCCAACCTCTTCTGAACAGCGTCCTCGGAACCGGCACACTGATGCTTCTCTATCAAATTGCCTCCCATGGCGAGCACAGACTGGATTCTGTCCGCGTTTGCTGCCAACTCTGCCTCGAACGCCTGATGTTTTTGGTGCTTCGACTGGATGTTCGCAGGGTCCTTGTAGTTCTCCTCGGTCGCCAACTGCAATTTCTCGGCGATCCAGTTCTCCATTTCGTCGGCATCTCGCGAAAATTGCTGCAAGGTCTGCGACTCTCCGAGCTTTGAACGTTTCTCGATGAGAGCGTCCTTGAGGTGCTTCCAGCGGTCCAAGACTTGGCAACGTCTCTCGTCGATCGGCTTGGCGGCATAATGTTCGGCCGCTATCAATTGATCCGCCAGAGTCTGTAGGGTAGCAATTTTATCTTCGTGGGACTTGATCGCTTTGTCAAAATCTTCGTGCTTTTTTATCAGAGCCTCGACGTTGTCACTGCTGTCTACGGTGTCCGCGCTGCTCAGGAAAGCTTCCCTGGCGCTCATCCAGTTCTCAGCTTGCTCGCAGTCTCTGCAGAAAAGCTGCAGCTCCAAATTCTGATCGAGTTGCATGCGTCTCTGAACCCAGGCTTTCTCCAGCTCTTGTCTCGCTTCAGCCATAGACTCCAACTTCTCCTGGATCTCGACGCTCGCATAGTGACTGGACTGCAGAAGCTGCTGGCCAAACAGCTCGAACGCCTGGAAGGTACCTGCTCTGGCATCGATCTCTATACGATGTTCCTATAACACAAGAAACGAAAGCTTAGACAACCCGTCCAGAAAGCCAACGAATGTTCACACTCATGTTGCGCATATGTTTCAACCCACTCGACAATAGATACTACGATAAGCAGCGTAAAGGCAGCGATCGCACTATAAGAAGCACACGTAGAATCGTTCAATGTGTTAATAGGCGTGTCTTCATTACAAAACATCGACCTGCCAATTCGTCCTTCTTTAATTCCCCCCATACGCTCCTCAAAATCTAATTGCAGAAAAAAAATCTTCCCTTACTTTTCGCCCACTTTTGTTAGAGGAGCGTACGAGGGTTAACAAAGACAGCTCGTCAACAACAAATGTGAAAAATCTCTGTCAAATGATTAATCGTAAGAATATATATTCAGAGGCAAAGTCGCACAATGTTCGATTCATGCTCAAACACTTTGGTACCTCTGGAAGTACGCCGTATCGTGCGTCTATCTCTGCCCTGTGATTCTATAATTTAGATTACAATATAGTGACTCTATAAACTTTTATTCTATTATTGTGATAAGTTGGATATACCTGATGACGGTCCAGCAAAGCTTCGGCACCGGTAGAATCTGAAGCCAGCTCTTCAGTAGCGACCAGACCCATCATCGAATTGATCCAAGCCATCAAATCTCTGTAATCGCTGAGGAAGCGCTGGAGGTCGTACGAATCCAACAGTTTCTCTTTCCTACTGTTGGCTTTCGCAGTTAACTGAGTCCACTCCTCGTTGATCTCCTTCTGTTTGGCGTAGGTCTGTTCAGCAGTCTCCGGGTGAGACTGCATCAGACGATTGGCAGTCTCATCCAGCTGTTTGATCTTATCCCCCAACGCTGCCAGATCTCTCTCCAGACCTTCGTGCTTGCGTTGCAGGGCCTGTACGCTGCGCAGATCTTTCCCAAGATCGTCGTTGTTCAAAGCAGCATCCTTCTCACGAATCCAATCTTTGGTCTCGTCAACGTCACGGTGGAACCGCTGTACCTCGTGAGCTGAGCCCAACTGATTGGCTCGCTCGGCAGTGAGAGTTTGTAGACTGGTCCACTTTTCGTTGAGATCTTGAATCTGCGTCTGAATCTTTAGGGCCGCCTCCGTCTGTCCCAAGCTCATCAGCTGAACAGCGATCTCGTTCATTTCAGCGAGGCGTACTTCGTTCGCCTTCAGGTCCGCCTGGAAATCGTCGAACTTCTTCTGCATGACCTCGACCTGTTCCAGATCTTCGCCGACGTCCTGAACTTGAGCGTGATTCTCCTTGTCCTTGATCCAAGTAGCTAACTCTGCAGCCTCTCTGACAAGCACGTACGCTTTTGCGGTCTCGTTCAATTTGTTCTGTCGCTCGCGTGCCAGTCTCAGAAGGTCATCGTACTGACCTTCGATTTGCGCTTGTCTGGCCGCAATGGAGCTCTGCTCTCTGGCCAAGTTCTGTTGCGAAGCGCTGAGCCCGGCCTCTGGTTCCACTCGCTTTACGTATGCAGCTGGAACGAAACCTTGACGGTCGTTGACCTCGACCTTCCACCAGTCCTTGTTGTTGGAATTTAGCAGCGTCAGAGTGTCGCCCTTTTTCATGGACACTTCTCTGGGCGATTTCTCCGTGTAATCGTACAGGGCGACGACGCATTCCTTCCCGGTGATGTCGATCGTGGGAGTCTCCTGTTGACGACAGGATTGAGCTTGTTCCTTCAGCGCAGCTATAGTGCTAGCGAAAGCCTCCAGATCGCTAACCAACGCTTCATGCTTCTTCAGCAGAGCCTCAGAGCTGTCCTCGTCCTTTCCGTAGTCGGCGTTCATCACGATGGGTCTCTTCTCCTTCATCCAAGACTCTGCTTCGTTAGCGTCTGCAAAGTATTGGTGGGCCTGAAGAGAATCGTCCAAGTCGGTCTTACGCTGCCGAGCTTTCTCCTTCAACTGGCCCCAGTGCTCGTCCAGTGCAGCCAAGCGTTGGCTGATCTCCTCAGCGGCGAAGTGGCTCTCCTGCAGCATCGTTGCTCCAGCCTGGCAGACGGCTGCAACACGTGGCTCGTGGTTGTTTATCTCGGCCAGAACAGCCTGGTGTTTCTTCTGCAAGTTCTGCACGCCGATCAGGTCACGGCCACGGTTGGTGGATGCCGCGACAGGCTCCTTCTCGCGGATCCAAGCCTCCTCGTCCTCGATGTCTCTGAACAACTGCTGCACTTGCAAAGAGTCGAGCAGCCGTTGCTTGCGAACGCTCATCGGTCGCTGCAAGGCGGCGTATCGGGACTGCAGTTGGTCCTGCTTGACCTTGATGTTGTTGGCGTCGAAGTGACCCGACTTCACAAACTGTTCTGCGGCCTGGGCGATGGTGTCGATCCTATCGGAGTGCGAGGCGACGTCGGCCTCCAACAGGGCGTGTTTCTTCTGAAGGTTCTGTACGCTGGTCAAATCCTTGCCATAGTCCTCCGACATTAGTTGACCCTCGACCTCGGACAACCACAGCTCGATGTCTTCGACGGTACGATTGAACTGTTGCTGCTGAGAAGCCTCCTGCAACTTCGCTCCTTTCTTCTCTGTGGCTTGGGTCAGACATTCCCACAGCCTCATGATCTCGTCGGTGCGAGTTCTGATGCGATCGCTGGCGTAGTGATCATCCTCGATCAGCTCTTGACCAGTCGCTACCATCTCTGCCATACGAGTGCTGTTGGCGTTTAATTCTTGCTCGAAATTCTGATGCTTTTGCACCTTGCCGTTCAAGTTGGTGGGGTCCAAGTAACTGTCGTCGGTGGCGAATTTCAGTTTCTCGTTCACCCAGCCTTTGGTCTCGTCGCAGTCACGCTCGAACTGTTGCAACTTGTAGGCGTCTTCCAGCCGTCGTCTCCTCTGAGCAGATTTCTCCAGAAGAACGGCGCGCCTCTCCAAAAGCGACTGACGTCTCTGCGCCACATCGTCCGCCGCATAGTGTTCGCCTTCTATCAGTTTACCAGCAAACTCGTCCAGTATCTTGAACTTGTCTTCTTGGGCGGCAAGGGACTTATCGAAGTCCTCGTGCTTTTTTATCAGAGCTTCCACGCTGTCGAGGGAGTCGCCCAAGTCCTCGTTCGCGAGGAACGCTTCTTGCTTCGCCATCCACGCGTCCGCCTGCTCCGTATCTCTGTAGTATAGTTGGAGATCCACGCATTGTTCATACAGGATCCTCCTCTTTTCCCAGAGACTCAGCAACGATTGCTTATCCACTGCAAGGGAATTCAACTTTTTAGCTACTTCTTCCGCGGCATAGTGTTTCTTCTCCAAAAGATTGTTGCCGGCTAATGTGGTGGCATCAAAGCTATCGGCTCTAGCGTCGATTTCGCCCTTGTGCTCCTGGTGTCTATCGACGAGGGCTTCTGCACCAGCTACATCCTTGGCTAGTTCGTCCGCAGATATAATCGCCTTCATGTCATTCATCCAAGAAACCAAGTCTCTGTAATCGGCCAGGAATCTGTGTAAATAGTAAGACTCGTCCAGCTTCAGACGTCGCTCCTTCGCTTTCGCTGTGAGACTCTCCCATGATTGCAAGATCTCCGCGCGCTTAGATTGAATCTGCTTCGAATGATCCGCTTGATGAATAGCGGCCAGACGATCGGCTTCTGTTCCCAGAGAGTATACTTTGTCTTCCAACGCAGCTAAATCGCGTTCAATACCCTCGTGTTTCCTTTGCAACGTCTGCACGCTCGCGAGATCCCGACCAAAGTCATCGAAAGACAGTACGACATCCTTTTCGGCTATCCATGCCATCGTCTCATCCGCGTCGCGATTAAATCGTTGAATCTCGTGCGCACCGAAGAGTTTTTCCTGTCTCAAAACAGCAAGCTGCTTGAGTCTTTGCCAGGATTCGTTCAGCTCCTCTTTTCTACGTAGAATAGTATCACGCTCAGGATGTCCGTCCAAGAGTAGTTTGTCTGCCAATTCGTTCACTTCTGTTACTCTGTATTCCTGGCTAGCCATATCCTTTTGGAATTCATCGAATTTCCTCTGAAGCACTTCAACGTGTTCCAGGTCGTGTCCAAATTCATCGGTCGTAACAAATGCTTCTTTATCGTGGATCCAAAACATGACTTCGTCGCAGTGTCTGATAAATTGCACGAGTACCAAAGCCTGCTGCAATTTGAGGCCCTTGTCTGCCAGTCGGCTGAGCAACAGCTCCCAGAGATCGTGGAGTTCCTCTAGAAGGATAAAATGTATTTTGTTAGTACGGTCAAAACTTTTTTTAGATTCCCTCGAGATTCTAACAGCACCATTAATATACCTAATCTTTTGCGAATCACATCGCTAAAAAAGTGATGCTGAGCTATCATTTCGGAGCCTGTGTTGTCAAGCGATACAATGGCGTTGGAGTGAGCTGCGACTTCCGCCTCGAATGCCTGATGTTTTTGTATTTTTGCCTGAAGATTTGTCGGATCCTTGTAGCTCTCGTCTGAAGCAGCTTGCAACTTTTCGTAGATCCATCCCTCGAGTTCGTCCGCATCTCGCTTGAAATACTGTCGAGAAAGAAATTTCGTTGAACAATGCACTAGATGAGCATCGGAAAGTCCATGCAATTAGAAAGTATACCTGAAAGCGACGGGAGTCCTCGAGTTTGTCTCTCTTGCTCCGAGCTTCGGCTTTGAAGTTCGCATACCGACCCAAAACCTGGTCCCTCCTCTCCTGGATATCCTCTGGATTCTCCAGAATCTTCACCTCTTTCGGCGTGATTTGATCCATGTTGGATTTCTCTCTATCGTTCGATATTTGTCGAACAATCACTTGCAACCAAAATGGCCACGGGGTGTGGCAAACTCTCGTTAGCTGTGAAATCAATAATTACAGCCTGAATAGAATACTTTGTTCATTGATTCTCGATTATTCGCAACTACTATTGTTGCCGTTTCTATTATTTTTACTCGATGAAGCAAAAAGTTGACACATACCTTCTACAATCGTTTCCTGGAAGTTCACGGCGCTGTGACACCTAACCGTTTCGTGGTTCGATACTGACTGCGCTGACTGCGGCCGTCGTCCTACAAGTAGCGCAAGCGGAAGAAATACTTTCTGCTGGATTTTGCTCTCCCATTGGTCGGCCAACGAAGCGCTTGGCCAATCGGACGCGTTCATAACTGGCGCGCTTTATCAAATTGACTTACATACGAGCGTTACGTCATTGCTGTGTAATCATCTTTATTAGGAACTTACGAACCCAGAGAGTTATTTAAACAGCGATAACTGGATTTTATCCGAGATATCTATCCTCTATCTACAATATTATTGTATCGGTTTGCAGTTCGTGTACATTAATACTCTGTTCGCTTAATTAAAAGTTCTTTTTATTGTAAAAGTAAAAGCAAATCGTCGTTTTAACAGAAAATTCGGAATTTCTTTTACATCGACAATTTATATTTATAGTAGAAAGAACGTTGGAAGCTTATAATTTAGATATATTCAAATAGAGATACGCAATCATTCTTATTTTTAACGCGTGTCCAAATATAGTTTTTTGATCGGATGATCCATCGAGGATTCAATATATATATTCAATATATTATATATTATATATTATGTATTATATATTATATATTATATATTATATATTATATATTATATATTATATATTATATATTATATATTATATATTATATATTATATATTATATATTATATATTATATATTATATATTATATATTATATATTATATATTATATATTATATATTATATATTATATATTATATATTATATATTATATATTATATATTATATATTATACAGGGTGTTCCACAATTATTTTAACAGCCGAAAATGGGGGGGTAGCTGAGGTCATCTGAAGCAACTTTTTCCTTTGCGAAAATGCAATCTGCGGCTTTGTTTACGAGTTATTAACGGAAAACACTGACCAATGAGAGGTGACGGCGCGAAGATCGACAGCCCGCAGCATGAGGCTTTGACAGATGGTCGGGACGGACTCGAGCCGCGTACGAAGTATTGAACAAATCACGAAGCGAGAACTTTCCGGATCTTTTTTTACTACGTAACAGTGATATTTAAAAAAAAATGCTGTTCACCTTTATTTTAGAACGTCTGAAGAATATTTACTAATTTTTCGGACCCGAAAT
Source organism: Megalopta genalis (assembly GCF_051020955.1). Lineage (NCBI taxonomy): Eukaryota > Metazoa > Arthropoda > Insecta > Hymenoptera > Halictidae > Megalopta > Megalopta genalis. The sequence continues at coordinate 30,935,976 of NC_135013.1, read as the reverse complement.
AGTAAGTAATTTAACCGTGACTGCCGTTTTAATTTTCTAGTGTGCATGACACCATGTGCGTAACATATGAAATTTTTAAGCAAGATGTACAGTGAAGATTAACAAAGTATGTAAATGATATTCTTCCCAATTTCACATGTTGACCTTAACATAATCTTGACATGACCTTGACATAACCTTGATATGACCTTGACATAACCTTGATATGACCTTGATATGTCAAGGTTATTTGTAGGTTATTTGAAGGTTATTGATAATATTCTTCATATTTCTCTAACAAACGTCCTTTAACACGATTATTTTTTATTAAATTAGCTTTGCGAATCATTCGTTGAACTGTGTTCGGACACGGAATTATTTAAATTAAAATATCATTTACGTACTTTGTTAATCTTCACTGTACATCGTGCTTAAAAATTTCATATGTTACGCACAAGGTGTCATGCACACTAGAAAATATCACACTTAAAAATATCACTGTTACGTAGTAAAAACAAATCCGGTAAGTTCTCGCTTCGTGATTTGTTCAATACTTCGTACGCGGCTCGAGTCCGTCCCGACCATCTGTCAAAGCCTCATGCTGCGGGCTCTCGATCTTCGCGCCGTCACCTCTCATTGGTCAGTGTTTTCCGTTAATAACTCGTAAACAAAGCCGCAGATTGCATTTTCGCAGAGGAAAAAGTTACTTCAAATGACCTCAGCTACCCCTCATTTTCGGCTGTTGAAATAATTGTGGAACACCCTGTATATTATATATTATACAGGGTGTCCCACAATTATTTTAACAGCCGAAAATGAGGGGTAGCTGAGGTCATTTGAAGTAACTTTTTCCTTTGCGAATTTGCAATCTGAGGCTTTGTTTACGAGTTATTAACGAAAAACACTGGCCAATGAGAGGTGACGGTGCGAGGGAGAGGGTCCGCGAGAGAGTCCGCAACACGAGGCTTTGACAGAAGGTCGGGACGGACTCGATCCGCGCTCGAAGTATTGAACAAGTCACGAAGCGAGAACTTTCCGGATTTTTTTAACTACATAACAGTGATATTTTTAAGAAAAACGCTGTTCACCTTTACTTTAGAACGTCTGAAGAATATTTACTAATTTTTCGGACCCGAAATAATATGAAGTTTAACCGTGACAGCTGTTTTAATTTTCTGGTGTGCATGACACCTCGTGTGTACCATATGAAATTTTTATGCAAGGTGTACAGTGAAGATTAACGAATGATTTGCAAAGCTGATTTAATTAATAATAAATAAGGGACGTAAAGGATTTGTTTATTAGAGAGATATGAAAAATATTATCAGTAAGAAACTCACCCATTTAGTTGAGCATGCATTTGCTGGCTGAAATTCATGATGTCGAAGGGCACTGACCTTGTACAACGTACAGCTGATCTTTCACTGCACTGTCACTAAACACTGATCACTTAATTAATCACTGATAATCCGAATCACTTGTGGATATTTAAGAAAGATCACTGAGACTCGTTCGCGGATAATCGTTTATTCGACGCGTTCGTTCGGAAGTCGACGTTTCACTGCCAAAAAATCGAGGCCTTGTCGTTCGTCTTTCGGCCGTCCGAGGAAATAACACCCGATACTATTTTCTTCGAAGCGCAGGGTACCGCCAAATGAAATAAACAAGATATGCCGAGACGTAAACTGTGTCCGACCCGCTGTCACCCTGCGCTCTTAGAACGTAATTAATGGCCGTGCGAAGAAAATGGTATCGAGTGTCATTTCCTCGGACGGCCGAACGAAGAACAACAAGGACCCACAGTCAAGGCCTGAATTTTTCGGCAGTGAAACGTCGACTTCCGAACGAACGCGTCGAATAAACGATTATCCGCGAACGAGTCTCAGTGATCTTTCTTAAATATCCACAAGTGATTCGGATTATCAGTGATTAAATAACTGATCAGTGTTTGGTGACAGTGCAGTGTAAGTGAACTTCGCAAATAACCATACCAGAGGTTCCACCGATAGTATCCCTCGAATGTTGCGGTCATCGACCTGGGATCAGCTGTTCGTTGTACGAGGTCAGTACGTACGAGTCAGCAAATGCATCCTCAACTAAATGGGTGAGTTTCTTATCGATAATATTTTTCATATTTCTCTAAAAAACAAATCCTTTACGTACCTTAACGCGATTATTTATTATTAAATCAGCTTTGCGAATCATTCGTTGAATTCTGTTCGTACACGGAGTTATTTAAATTAAAATATCATTTACGAACTTTGTTAATCTTCACTGTACACCTTGCATAAAAATTTCATATGGTACACATAAGGTGTCATGCACACCAGAAAATTAAAACGACTGTCACGGTTAAACTACATATTATTTCGAGTCCGAAAAATTAGTGAATATTCTTCAGACGTTCTAAAGTAAAGGTGAACAGCGTTTTTCTTAAAAATATCACTGTTATGTAGTTAAAAAAATCCGGAAAGTTCTCGCTTCGTGACTTGTTCAATACTTCGAACGCGGCTCGAGTCCGTCCCGACCTTCTGTCAAAGCCTCGTGCTGCGGACTCTCTCGCGGACCCTCTCTCTCGCACCGTCACCTCTCATTGGCCAGTGTTTTTCGTTAATAACTCGTAAACAAAGCCGCGGATTGCATTTTCGCAAAGGAAAAAGTTACTTCAAATGACCTCAGCTACCCCTCATTTTCGGCTGTTAAAATAATTGTGGGACACCCTGTATATTATATTCAATATATTCAATATATATATAGAGATATAATTTTTTTTCGTCTTATTCAGGGTTATATCGTTCTTATAAATATTTTTGTATGGGTGAGTGAAAGAGCAGTGTTTATGATACGGTAATCTTTTATTAAATTTCACCTACAAACAACGAATCACAGAACGTTACATTAGAGTTCCTTACGTCAATCCATCGTGTCTTCGTAATTATTTTACAGGTAAATAATCATAGATTTATCTCTATTACGGTAAAGTCTTATCTGTTAAAATATCTTGTAGCGTAGTCAATCGTAATGTAATATGTAAATTTAATTCACCTAAAAATAGGATGATTTCTTGTTGTAGTGTCATCGTTCATTGTTTATAAGTGGATGTTATCGTGTATAGAAGTGGTACTATCCATAGGTACTTGCTTTTTTGTCCATTGTACTCTGATGTATTTCCTTGTGTGTCTATCTCGCTCTCGCTCTCTCTCTCTCTCGCTTCTTTCTCTCACTCGCTCCCTCTCCCTCACACACACTTTCTCACACACGCACACACATATCCATACACGCAGTATTCTATCTCTCTCTCTCTCTCTCTCTCTCTCTCTCTCTCTCTCTCTCTTTCTCTCACACACACACACACTCTGTCTTTCTCTCCCGCTTTCTCGCTCTACTTTCTCTCTCACTGTTTTATATCTTACATATTTTCTTCTTTGTATTAATATATCTTTCGTCCGATACGCGTATGCAAAGAGTGCGATATGAAAAAATTCTTCGTGTACCAAAAATTGTTTCTGAATATCTCTCGTCGTATCTTCTCACTTATTTTTTTTTTATTGCGAAAATTTTCTCTGTATTTTCCGTTTGTTCGTTACTCTTGAGAAAAATTACAAAATTCTATGCCGACGAGGAGGGGCGGGTGGTCGTGGGGGTCTTACGGGGGTATCGGGGATACAGGGGGGGATGATGGAGGCTACGTGAGGTTCCCTTAAGTACTCTGGACAAAGTCGATGGTATTATCATTTTTTTTTCTTTACGATACAAATTGCTAGAACTTCATTTTTTTTAATATGTTTTTTTTTCTTTGTTAGAAGGCAACACGTCATTTGTTAATTACGAGAAGGCAATTCGCTTTGTATCATCGGTATGTCTGGCGTCCCGACGCATTTCTACGGACTCTAACAACGTTTGTGGTATCAATTTGAAACTGAAAACTCTGCTCTCAATACAATTATGCATCCTACGTTTCATCTTCAAAGAGGGGGGTCGGGGGCGGGGGGCTGGGTGGCGGTGGCGGAGGGCAGAAAATGCACGGGACCGTTTACAGGCATTATTGGCAGCACTTGATCGTTTTTTCACTCTATTTTTTTTTCTTCGTTCCTCTCTACTCTTTCACGTATAATATTTCGTCTCTTTCGCTCTTATATATCATTATACAACTATGATTCCTTCCTCTGTCTCCGTCCCTTTCGTCCTTTCGTCGTCCACGAAATGATTTTCATTTTTGGAGGTGATTCGCCGAAGAACCGTGGCCCTCTTCGAGGAAAACTATCACTTGGCTCTCTTTCTCTGTGTCTCTTTCTCTCTGTTCTTTCTTTCTCTCTCTCTCTCTCGCTCTCTCTCTCTCGCAAACACTCTCGTATTCTCTCCTATTTCTCTTTTGTATTACTTCCACAGTTTCACGAACGTTAACCAGCGTAATGTTCTTCCTAAGTATATTCTCAACGAATTTCTTTTATGTACAAAAACTTACGATCTATAGGATACGCTTGCACTCGCACGTCACGTCCTCGGGGTCCGGGGAGGGCGGTGAAAGAAGATCTCCGGGGTTATGGGGATAGGGGTGTGAATTCTGGGGTGGCCGCGGCGCGCGGGGGCGTCGAATAAATTAAATTTCACTCTAACTTATCGTGCTCTGGACGCCCCGCTGAAGTGTTCGCGGAGTGCACACGCGCGCTCGCATAAACGCGACCGGACAGCCCGCCGCCGGGCAAAAGGGAAATCTCTTTTTCGAAACGGTGTCCGATGATTAATATTTGGCAGTTGTACGCGTACACGTCGAAATGTGATATCGCTCTTAATCGGTGATCCGCTCTCTAATTATTATACCTCGTGCGCGGGGGGAGATGGGGGAGAGGGATGAGAAACGAAAAGGGACACGGAATTTCTCTCGCCGGGATCGCAGCCGCTCATCAGCTGTCCGGTCGCGTAAATCGCTCACGACCCGAAGGACCCGTCCAAAGTCCCCGCGAACTCATCCGCGAACCACGATGTTCGTTCACGGACGGGTCCCACCCGACCCGTTCGCCGCGCACCCCGTCGCTCCGTTCGCAATGAATTGTACAATGATGTTTCATGGATGGTTCGAGGTATTATTACAAATGCGGCATCTCTCGACACCCTGTCTCTCGCTCGCACGGGGGTGGGGGCGGGGGCGGCGAACGGGCCGAGCGACGTCTCCGATCATTCGCATGAGCATAACAACGGTGTGCGTTAGAGGGCGCAGAGCCCAAATTTGTTCCGTTTGGTCTCGGCGCCGAGGTATAAAAAAAGAAGAAAACAAGGAAAGATTAGTAGGCGAGTTCGTAGCCTCGCCGGACAAAACAGATCGGACACGTCGCTGCGTCGATACACGGTGTCGCTGTCGTGCAACTTCCTCTAGTTCCGACGTGACGGAAAAGAAAATCTCATAGAGACACATTAACTCGCTCCATTTACTACATAACATACAATATATATTCATATAATATATATATATATATATATATAATATTCAATAATATATATACTAATGGTGTACTTTTATATATACAGAGATATATAATGTCTGTTTCAATAATCTTTTTTTTTATGAATTAGTAACACTAGCTTGCTAAATAACATTCTTGGACCTCGTGTGTATAGCCAGCACCTTACGTTGTTGAACCCTCAGCTCGAATAGAAGAGTCGCCCTTTTCGCTTATATTTAAAAAAATATAGTGTGTACGTGTGTGGATGGGTGAACGTGTGTGTGTTGTACGCGTCTGTCTGTGTACGTTGTATGCGTTTCTGTATGTCTGTGTGTGTTATACGCGTCTGTGTGCGTCCGTGTGTCCGTAGTCCCCTCCCTGAGCTCGCCCCCACGAAACTTGTTACACACGTCGTTTAATCTGCCCGATCCTCTTCTCTCCTCCGTTTTCCGAATCTTTTCACAGCCCTCATTTCGTTTCGTATTTTTGTTTTCTCTTTTCTAATTCTTACGTCCGTAAAAAACACTTCACGTCGCGTCACTGTGTAAAAGCGAATGAATGAGCGTGTAGAGTATAACGTGTGTGGTATGTACGCGTGTACGTGTGCGCGAGTGTGCCTGTGTGTCCGGTCTCCTCTTTTCCCTCGTGTTTCCCGCTCGACGACGCGTTGCGTAACAAAAATCCCTCCCGTTATTTTTCCATTTTTGTTGTCTCTAGGTAACATATATAACCGTCTAATATACAATAAATAATTTATCGCGCTCTCGAATGTACAATTGTGTTCGCCTACACCGTCTCCTCCGACTATACGTCCATACGTTTAAGTAAATTTGTCCGTACTAGATTCATACGTTTTACTCTATCCCGCGATCCGCGATATCCGTTTAACAAAACACGCCGCATACATCCTCGAATCCGCTCCTCGCACGCACCGCGAATATATCGTCATCGCAGCAACGCCGTGGGGTACCATTGTTGTTCTCGCTAGAACCCGAAATATTTTGTACAAATTTTCTTCTTTTTTCTTTCTTTCTTTCTTTCCTTTCGAACGAGCTCGACGCTCCTCCTCCCCCGTACATCCATATGTATATACATGTACGCTTATCACATATATACATACACACATACCGTATCTCCTCCACGTTGTAAAGCTTAGTACGATTACCATCGACGTGTCGATCGTCGAAACGTAACAAATAAAAAGTAAAGGAAAAACAAAATAAAAGAAAGACCAAGGAGGAGGACGAAATTCGACGGCAGCCCGAAGAGGAGGCTTTTGTGTCCACCACCCTTCTCGCGGCTGGCTGATGCGAAGGATCATCCTCTCGCGCCTCTTCAATATACATATATCTCTATAGGTTTGCTTTATATATATACATGTATATATATATATATATATATATATATATATATACATATACATATACATATATAATACATATATATATATATAATATGATACAAGGAACAAACGAAGTCAGAGAGAGGGCATCGGTACACGATCGCTTTAGATCGTCTGAGGGGTGTGCCATGTTGGCGCATCGTGGCAGGAAGAGCCGTTCGCCGGCGCGACGATGATCGTCCTAACGATCGCCGCGCGAACGCCCGTACGGGCCTTGTCACGGGTTGGCCGTGCTCTGTCGTGCTCCCTCGGGCCCTCGGGGGCCCTGTCTCACGCGCCGGTGCAATCGATCTCGATTATGTCCTTCGGCACGTCCACGAACTGATAGACCAGCCTCTGTCCGTCGACCTTCGCCAGGATGCCGCGCTGATAATAGTAACGCAACGCCCGGCCCATCGTCTCGTAGTTCATGTCCGGTTTGTTCTTGTGCAGGCCCCACAGCCGGGACACCGCTTTGCTGTCGACCAGCTTGAACACGCCCCGCTCGCGGTTCGTCCACTTGATGTACCGCGGACAGTACTCCCTGTCCTGGAGCAGCTTCAGCAGGAACTCCCACAGATAAGTCGTCGAGCCCTCGCGGGATTTCCTCTTGACCGCGGCGCCGTCCCCTTGCCGGGGCTTCTTCAGCTTGTTCTTCTTCGACCGCGGCGGGAAACCAAGCTCGAGCAGGTACAGGTCGTCGGACACCGAGCTGGTCGCCGCCTGGATCACGCTCGTCGGCACGCCCCCGTGGCCCCGCGGCGGACTCGGGGTGCACGGGGTCGCGAACTGACCCCCGCTCGCGTACATCGAGTTCACGTAACTGCTGTAGCTCTCGGACACTGTGGACAGAACAATCGGAATCGGTTAGCTTGCTGTCAAGTTTCAACCATTTTCGAGATTAGATGTGTGGAAAGATTTTCGGGGTGGGGTTGACGCGTTTCACCCTTCGACCGCGGATCATTTTTAGAGACTTTTTGGAACGGTGCGCGATCAAGTTGCTGCATTAATTCTTTGTCCGAGCTGAATCGAAGTTAACGCTAAATATATATCGCTATGTAAACGCTAAATGCCGCTGAATAATTTAAAAATAAATAACGCTAAATATATCGGTCGAAATGATCGATTTCCAAATCGTTAAAAATTCTAGAGATTTTTCTATAGAAGAAGAGTCACGCACGCGTTCCAATAAAAATGGCGGAAACCCTAAACGAATGCGACATCGTCGTTGTCGCGAAGTGACAAACGCCGGTCGCTTCAACCGTTAACCCCTTTTGTACTCGAGCAGCGACTCTGAAATACCGCTAGAAAATTGTTACATCGCGTTCCGAAATAACGCGAACGTTACCGAGCTTTGTTTACAACTGGAAAAAAAAGAACTGTTAAAACTGTAACCGTTGCACGAGTTACGAGAGCCAATATCGTACGCATAAAATGCACAGATCCGGAGATGAACTGTTTCCAGATTCCGGCAGAACTGTTTCAGATTTCGCGATAGGATGGCGTCGAGTGCAAAGCGTGAAACATTTCGATTTGTCGTGTTGTGTACGAGGATAGAAACAATTGCCGGCGCATCCCCGCGTCGGTCGCAGGGATGAAAGTTGGTTTTCGGAGGAGAATTCTAATTTCTCCGAAAGGAAACTGATCCGCTGGTTTCCGTGCGCGAACAGAAGCCGGGCATAAAGCATCGCGGATATAATTATGTAATTAGATTCGGACATCTCGTGCCGGGCGAGCGAACAAAAAAAAGAACAAAGAATTATCGGAACACATACAAACATATACACACATACATATTGCGCCAAAATCGTACGCATAAAATGCACAGATTCTGGCAGATCTGTTTCAGATTTCGCGATAAGATGACCTCGAGTGCAAAGCGTGAAACATTTCGATTTGTCGTGTTGTGTACAAGGATAGAAACAATTGCCGGCGCATCCCCGCGACGGTCGCAGGGATGAAAGTTGGTTTTCGGAGGAGAATTCTAATTTCTCCGAAAGGAAACTGATCCGCTGGTTTCCGTGCGCGAACAGAAGCCGGGCATAAAGCATCGCGGATGTAATTATGTAATTAAATTCAGGCATCTCGTGCCGGGCGAGCGAACAAAAAAAAAGAACAAAGAATTATCGGAACACATATACACACATACATATTGCTTCTAAATGCGACGAAGCGAACTCGCCTCGGCGTGTAAACAGGTTAAACGCATTCTGTTACGGACAGAAGAGAGTAATCGGCGATGTCGGAGGGGGTGGGATGGGCGGGGGGCGGAGGGCGGAAGCTGATTAAACGTTATAGGGCACCGCGGTGGTTTTTCTTCGCGTGGTTTTGCGGCCGCGGCACGTACGCGGCGTTAATTATCGGCCGTTTAAAAGTTAATTGTAATCCGACACGAGCAGGTTCACGCGATCCACGTCTGGTGGCGCCATCATTCGCTGCCACCGGCATCGAGGGATAACGTAAACGACGTAGATCAACGCGCGATTAATTATGGGGGGTGAGTCCGGTTATTACGGCTCCATTTCCTTCTTTTTTTCTCTCTTTCTCTCTGTCGGTCCGCGCGTTGAAACTGGAGCGGACTCGTTATCCCCGGAAGAATAAAATTTAGTGCCGCGGGAGGCGGCCGCGGCAGTCTTTTTAATCTGCTATGTAATCCAAGATAATTTACCGTCCGCGTATTATCCCGGCTGATTGGATCCGGATCGCGAGCTCCCCCCGCCCCTAAGTCATGGTGCCGCGAACACGCGCGTTTGCATCGGAGGATAGTAATTGCGAGACGCGTCTGCGCGTGTCCCTTCGCCGAGAGACGCGGACTTCTTCTCCCTTCTCTGTCGTTTCGGCTCCGTCGAGCGACGGTGACGTAGCCGACGTTTACCGGAAGCGCCGTCCTTTTTAACCCCCTCGCCGACCACAGCCGGACCAACCAGTCCTGCGATCCCCAAGGTGAATCCTAGCTATACGACTCTCGCGTTAATTGTCCGCTCGGACTCGCCTCGCCGGCGAAACGCGATTGCCTGTTTCCAATGCTCTCCGAGAAGGTACAAGTCGAGGGTGTTTCAAAGGACATAAAGAGCATCTGATATTTCTTCCGAATCGGCCGCGGATCTTTTACCTAATCGTTTGACACGGACGAGCGTTCGCCACTTCCGCCGAACATTATTCTTCGACAGACAATTGAGCCGTTTATTTTGAAAGTGGCCCAAGTCCATTTATTTGAAAATCCAGATATTTAAGGATTTTACGTTTTAATCGATTTAAAAATATTGCTAATTGATAACGTGGTGGTATAATGTTTTTGTGTTCCTAAGGGTCGCTGCGTTCTTTCAGCTTTGCCGACATGAGATTATATGTATAACGTGGAAATGTGAATATTAAAATAGCTAGCTCGGTGTTTTTAAAAATGACTTTTAGGCCACTTTCAAAATAAACGGCTCAATTATTAATTCTACCTTCGGATACGCCGCGATCGTCGAACCATTGCCGGCCAAATGATCTTCACGGTTACAATGATTGGAACTCTTTCGATCGTAATCATACTTTTCGAGAAGATTCGAGAAACATTTTTATTAATTTCATTCCGACGCGACATTAAATCTAGCGCAATCTGAAAGCGTAATCTTCCGTTCTAGCACTAACGCGTATTGCTTTATAAGAACGGCAAGACAGAGTTTATTTTATTATATTTATTTATATTTATTATATTATTATATATTATATATTATATATTTCATATATATTATATTATTATTATATTTATTTCATTTTATTTCTTCATATTGTTTATATATTTTTGTATATTTTTATAAAATATATATATTATACGATATATATATCTTTTATATTATCCTTATTGTTTCTTATTCTTTTTTATTTATTTAATTATATTTTTTACTGTGACAATTAAACGATTCACTCGATCGTTTTCTTAAGAAACAGCCTTCGAAATTTCAACGTTGTAAAAATCAAAAATGGCCGATCAATTGTACCTAAAACGAGACGATATACTCTAATATTTTCTTTCGCACGATTCCTGAAACAATAACGTTTCTATGAAAAATTTTTAAGGCAAACTTCTTTATTAGATAATATTTTTCGTTTGAACTTTAAACGTTCAACTTTATTTAGATAAACTTCTCACAGAGACCGTAGCAGGTTCAACCGAACCGAATCGTTATTATAAAGAATGTCATTATTATGAAACAATACGCGCCGGGCGCGTTCAGCGTTAACAGTGTCTCGGTGTCGATACGCGGCGTCCGTCCACGGCTGGCCGTATCTCCTGCGCGGCTCCGAGGCCAGTCTCCCCGGCGAGTCTGACCAAAGCACGAACGACTCCACTGTCTCGAAGTGGTCCGTTCCTCGCGACTCCGATCCAGGACACGCCTGACGGGTCCGAGGGTCGCGTACGAAGGCGCATTGTGCTCCGTCGATAGCGCGGTCCCCGTTCATGCGGCCGGAAGTCGGGCCAATCCGTCTCCTCGCCTTGCGCGGCGCGTTTGCTCCCGCGGAAAGAGACGATAGGCCGGGCTCTGTTGTTCGCGCGAGAACCGCGCTCCGGCTTCGTTAAGTATATACATACATCGTGTTCATCCGTGCAATGAACTATTAATAGCTGTCCACAGCACCGCCGCCGGCGCTTCGCCGTTTCTGTCCGCGTATGATCGATGTTTCGGGACGGACCCGGCGACGTCTCTCTCTCTCTCTCTCTCTCTCTCTCTCTCTCTCTCTCTATCGGATCCCGTCGATCGAGCCGAGCCAGTGGACACACCGCGCGTGTTTACGCGAAATCGGTTATTATTCCGTCGTTCACCGAACGACCAGACGAACAACGGAGTTTTTGCGAAGTAGCGAGCCAAAAAAAAAGAAAAACGGAGGCGCTCGTATCATGGGCGTAACGATCGCGTTACGATTAACGAACGTGATTTCCTACATTTATTTTTCTCCGGCTCTCCCGATGTCGAAAAATCGGTGGGAAAAGTCGACGATCGAATTCCGAAACGTCGACGATCGAACACCAAAACGTCGCGGTTTTCTTTTTCTTTTTCTAGTTGTCGACTATTTTTCCTCCGCAGCCAAAAACCTCGCTATAATCAAGAATCTCACGCGCGTTTTCGCCTCGGATAGACGAAACGGTCGCAGCGACGACTGTCGCGGGACGATGTTTCTCAAACTGGACTACGTCTCGAGGGGCAGCGAACGCAACAGATCTCAACCTTTCCGACCGGCAACATTTTTGCAGAAGTGCTCGGAAGGAACGCGAACAAACGAACCGTATTCGACCGCGATAGGTGTTGCGGTTTCTTCGCGAAAGAAAATCTGCGAGAACGAGAGAGAGAGCTGAAAAGAGCGCCGTTCGCGCGGTGGAAATGCCCCCTTAAATTCGTTCGCCAGTTTTATACTTCTGGAGGATTCGCGGGGTGCGCGAACGGCTCGGCCCCGGATTCCCACGGGCTTCGCAGCTTTGTCCCGCGGTTTCCAGAAACGGCGAAAATTTGGTCGCGGAATCGCGGCCGGCGTTCCGCGAAACTCGCTCGAGGAGGATGCCTCGAAATAGAAAGTATTCGTACGCCACTGGTCGTGTGGCCGGTGCCGTGTGTGCGCCGCGAGAGGAGAGGAGAGTAGAGGAGAGCCAGAAGAGCGCTGGAGAGAGAGAGGAGAGGATCGTGGAGGAGAGGAGAGGAGAGACGGGAAGAGAGGCGGTCGGGGTGAAGAGACGTGGAGAGGGTTAAGCGGAGCCAAATGAAGGGGGCAAAGCAGAAGAAGTGGCGGCGCGGCGGAGGGGGTGGAGGAGGGGGCGTCGAGGAGAGGAGCGAACGGGCGAGCGAAGGAGAGACAGATAGAGCAGGAGGGAGAACGGAAAAAGCGACGGAGAAGGAGACGGAAAACAAAAGGGTAGGGGAACTCTGGCTGCAGTATGATAGAGGACTGACCCGAGCCAAGGTTGCACGGGTGACGCCATCAAGCTACTAGTGCATAATAGCGCCGCTCGTTCGGAGGCCGCCGCGACTGCGCTAAAATCGGAACTCGTTCTACCCGCCTCTCCCCTCGCCCCTTCTCATCCCCCGTGTCTGGTCTCTCCTCCTCTCTCTCTCTCTCTCTCTCTCTCTCTTTCTCTTGTTCCCCGGTTGCGTCGTTCCCCGTAGTTCCGCGGAGTCTCGCGATGGCTCGCGCGCGCACGCCAGGCGGTTCTTGAACGATTCCTCCTCGCGATTCTCGAGGCTTTCCTGCCCGTCCGAGCCGCGGCGAGGGAGAGGAGAACGAAAACAAGAGAAGAGAAACGAATAGGAAAAATGCGAACGATCGGGGAGAAGAGAGAGAGAGAGAGAGAACGGCGCGACGGGGATAGGAGCCGGCAGACCGAATTCTCGAGGTGCCTCTAAAAATAAAGAGAACGCGCCCCGTTGTTCTCGGGATCCGTGTACATAGACAGAGCGCCGCAGAGGAAGGCGAGACGAGCCGATGGAAGGAGATAGGCGCAGATAGAAGAAGGGAAACGGGAGAGCCTGAGAGAGAGAGAGAGAGAGAGAGAGAGAGAGAGAGAGAGACCGAGAGAGGACACGGAGGAGCCGCGTCGGGAGCGAAAGAGCGCGCGAGCGGAGAAACAGCTGGAGCGGATCGTGTTTACGCGCCGTATGACTGGCTAGATGAGTCAATCGTAGACCCGTTGTCTAGGAGCCGTGGTGGGGAAGCTACTACTTCACTGACCTATACCACGGACGTCGTATAGCGAAGGGAGACCGCTAGCGACGACGATGTTGCATCGCGTACGCATGACTGTTCCGTGACGCATAGAATCGCCGCTCTCCTAGAGGCATAGAACTAGAAGAAGAGACACCCCAGCCGAACAGAGACGGAAAGAGAGAGAGAGAGAGAGAGAGAGAGAACGAACAGAACGAGACGGGGAACGTGGAATATAAGATGCACACAACGCTACGACGATTTTCTACCGGCGAAGCGTTTGCGCAACGGAAACGCTCGCTCCGGAGGAAACTGTTACGAGATCGGATCGCGTCGCGCATCCGCGACCGCGATACCGATTTCTTCGACAATTTTCGGCCTTTCGAAAGGAGACAGCTCCGTGAACATATCGAAACGCGCGCGCGCGCGCGGAACCATCTCGCTGTTATACGCTCGCGACTTTTGCGAAATTCCGTTCGGCGAAAGGATGAATCTCGCCCGAATCTCGCGTTCCTTTTTACCTTGGGACCAACGATGCGACCACGCGCGATAGATAAACCGTTTTTACAAGGAACCTAATCGCGCTTGGAAATGGCCGTGCGCAATTCCCGCGAACGCGGCAAGCGTTAAAAAATGCAACAGTTCGAGGAACGTATTAGAATAAAGCTTTGGTCGTTCGCGAACGGTTCCATCCGCTTCGCTATTGTACTTCCGTCCGCTAACAATGTTACGTTTCTAAGAATGTATTAGCATACATTTGATCGATTCCGACGTGCGCGTTTCAAGGCGAAAGATTTTCTAATAGCGTTATAATTCGATTCGCGCGGATTGTTTATTCAATTCGCTCGACTCGGTTGTCCCTCGTTTCGCCAACGCGCGGCGAAGCTTCGTGGAAGCAGTTTTGCAACCGTTGTAGCGGATAAAGTGGCAACGTTCGTTTTGCTTTTCGATTGGGGGGAGGAGAGGGAGGAGAACGTAGAAGAATCTTTCCTGCATTTTTTTCCAGGCGTCGCGCGGATCGAGGATGCCGGCGGCACTTCTCGTCGGAACGACGAACAAGTGGGCTTCGCTGCCGTCGACGTAGCTCTTCTTCCTGACAGCGGTGGCAGGAAGTTTAGGCGAAACAGCCGGTAACAAGTCGATAGTTAAAAATACGTGCGACGCAGAGGACTTGGGGGGTTGCAACGCGGAGAACAAGGGAGACGAGAGCGGAGAGAGAGAGAGAGAGAGAGAGAGAGAGAGAGAAGAGAAGAGAGAGAGAGAGAAGAGAAGAGAGAGAAAGAGAGAGAACGGAGAGGGGAGTTATCCGCGGAGCCGTGCCTCCCGTTTATTTTGCGAGAATTTCGCGCTAGCCTCGCGGCCGGAAGTACAAGTATAGCGAGAAAGGAGGGATCGGGAGCCTGGGAGAGAGAGAGAGAGAGAGAGAGAGAGAGAGAGAGAGGGAGAGAGAGAGCGTGAGAGGGAGGGAGAGAGAAAGGGGGAGAAAAAAGAGAGAAGCGGGAGGAGATGATCTGCCGGATGGTGGGAGGCATCCAGGAACGTACGATCCGGCGCGGTGGGGGGGGACGGGATAAAAAGACCTGTGCTGAAAGTGAAGACGACGGAAGAAACCACGAAGAGAACGGATCCTTGCGTGGTGTACCCGGCGAATAATCGTTTCACGCTCCAATCTCCTTCCACGGCGGATCACTGGAATTTCAGATACGGATCCTGGACAACCCTGAACGCTGTTCTATGTACATACACTGCACGCATCGACAGACCCTTTCCCGTCCCCGATTCGACACGTTTCTCACCGTTGCTGAACCAGCAATTTCAAGCAAAACGATGCGAATTACCGTGCTTTAACGTTGCCTGTTAACGCGTCGACGCGACGTCGATCATACGTGGATGGGCGACACTGTTGTTCGATCAATTTTAGAGTCGAATTTGTGTCGCAGACTTTTAGTTCGGACAGAGACAATTTTTCGATCAGCTTCGTCGCTTCGGTTTGCTCTCAAACTGCTCCGAAGTTGCGGGATCCTTCGTCGGCGCGCGAATTCGCGTAAATCTGTGCAAGAATTACAGTAAATTCTCCCTAATCGACGCTCATTGGAAAGAAAAATGGACAATTCGAGACGATTATTCGAGTCTCGCGGCTCGTTTTTATGGTCCTTGACGATCGGTAACTATGAAAACGAGCCGGAAGGTTCGAATAAACGTATCTCCTCTCCCCAAATTGACAGTCTGAGCGTCGGTTAGGGAGAATTTACCGTACAACGCTGAATTTCACACTCAGAGTCCGCGTCATTCTCGTCAGGATTTCTGCTGGAATCGAGGAATCCGTTCGATCGGTTCCCGTGAAAATCGTCCTCGTTAGTTCGAACAACCGTGAAACGGGAAATAATCGCGGGACCGTTGATTTCGTACGGCGCGGTAGAGGTTTGGCGAACGAACGGTCGATCCGCCTCGTCCGACGCCAATTGTTATTTGGGAAACGAGGGTCGGTCGCGGACGAAGAATAGAAACGGCGAGTCGCAGAATGCAGGGACACTCTGTACGGATAAAGTTGCTCGGTTTATCAATGGTAAAAAGTCAAAGTGACAGCGACGATCGCGCTAATTTTATCTGTTCCGCGGCAGCGAAAATACACTCGCTATACACATAAGTGCTGATACAGGCGACGACGCGGGGACGAAGAGGAGGGTGAAAGGGAGGGAGGAGGGGGGGGGGCAGAAAAAAAAGAAGAAGGAGAAGAAAAGGAGCGAGGCTCGAGGAGGAAAATGCGATAGATATACGCCCGCGGATGACGTTAATAGCCGTGAACCCGTCGCGTTCAGCGAGAGACGCCTTGTAAACCGAGTGCCATTATCGCCGGCTCGTATATGCCCGTCCAATTGGAGCTTCGGATACGCGAGAGTTATCGCGCGATTTCCTTGGGACCAGTTACTGTACCAATAAGCGCACCGTTATTCCGCCGAGATACCGGGCCGCTATCGCGCGATTATTGTCCGCGAAACTCGAGCGAAGGATGCCGGCCGGCAGAAGAATCGTCGGGGAAAATCGAAGACCGATCGTCGCCTCCGATAAGCGGCGCGCTAATCAACGCGGCAAACACGGGTCTACGGACCCGCGTATCAACCGGAATTCCCACCGGGAACGGCGCGATTCTCGTGCCTGAAATCCGCTGGACACGTACGATGATCCCGCGGATCGATAGATCATTACAAGGGGACCACGACCGACTTTTTCTATCGGCCTCTGCCCGAAACGCAAGCGACGAGAACGAAAGTCGCGACTTTTTCACCGAACTTGTTCGCCGCCGTTATCTTCGCGTAACTTCTTTAAACTGATTAGGGCTAACCTTTGGTCGGACGTGACGACGACGATCGGAATCGTGTACGGCAATGCTTCGCGAAAATTTCAATTATACGGGTGTTCTAAGTTCTTGTTTGAAGTCTTCTGTAAAGGTTTTCTGGAATGATTGTGTATCGTAATTATATCGTTTGTAAAATTTATCCTGTTTCTATTATTTTATTGATGAATTATATCGTAATTGGACTATAGAAAATGTGTATCGTAGTTATACTGTTAATAATTTGACTGTCGCGTTACCCATACCGGGTGACAGAATGCGCTTGAAATTGAATTCTTAAGAACTGATTTTCACTTCGATCTATTACAATTTCTTCGTTTTATTATTATTATTATCTCGCAAGAGGTAAAAACATGGAAGGAACGATTCGTGCGAGACAACTTCGCTTTGCAATTTCGATTTAATTGAACAGAATACAGTAAATTCTCTCCAATTGTCGCTCAACGTGTGTACAGAGATGGACAGTTTGGGAAGAGGAGACTCGATAAATCGAGCCTCGCGACTCATTTTTATAGTCGCCCCGATCGTCAACGACTATAAAAAACGGGCCGTTAGTCTCGAATAATCGTGTTTCCAGTTCTCAAATTGTCTACTCCTGTATACAGTAATGTCTCTCTAATTGACGCTCAAGTTGTGTACAGAAATGGACAATTCGGGAAGAGGAGATACGATTATTCGAACCTTGTGGTTTATACTATTATTATTATATTATATATTATTATATTATTATATATATTATTATATTATATTATTATATACTATATATTATAGTTATAAATTGTCCACAATTATAAAAACGAGCCGAGTGCCATTATCGCCGGCGCGTATATGACCGTCCAAGAGGAGATACGATTATTCGAGCCTTGCGGCTCGATTTTATAATTGTGGACAATTTATAACTATAATATATAGTATATAATATAATATAATATAATATAATGTAATATAATATAATATAATATAATATAATATAATATAATATAATATAATATAATATAATATAATATAATATAATATAATATAATATAATATAATATAATATAATATAATATAATATAATATAATATAATATAATATAATATAATATAATATAATATAATATAATATAATATAATATAATATAATATAATATAATATAATATAATATAATATATAATAATAATAGTATAAACCACAAGGCTCGAGTAATCGTATCTCCTCTTCCCAAATTCTCTATTTCTGTGTACAATCTGAGTGTCAATTATAGAGACATTACTGTACTTCGGAATTTCTGCTGTTTTCAGCGCCGTCCTCGAAAAGAGTTAAAGAGTAGCCACGCTAGCTGGTATGCTGCGATACCGTGTAGCCTTGCTCGCGACTATTGTTTTCCATATTGTTCCGCCGCACGGGAACAATCGCTGCGAGTAGAACTTTTGCCGGCCGTAATTTCGGGGTCGTTCGCGCGCCTTACGTTTCTCGCGCGTCTCGCAAAAAAGACGTCGCAAACCCGCCGCGAATTCTCCGGTCGCGTTTACGCGGCGAGTTCCATCGATTCGAAGTGAACCGTTCGCCGCGGCTCTCGATTCCAGTGTGTATCTCGAAATAGGAGCGTGTTCCGGGCGGAATTCTACGGCGCGTAGGATCGCGGCAGCAAGGCCAGCCTCGGTGTTAGAGGCTAGGGACGCGACAAGCCTCGCGGCCGGCGTCGTCGGGGCCCCGAATAATAAAATGTGATTTACGCGTGTGTCTCGGCTGTATTTCGCGTTAGTCCCGGAACTTTTTCGCGTGGTGGCGTGGTGCGCGCGTGCACCGGTGTAAGACGAGTTCTCACGTACCAGGACTTCGAGGCGGAATTCCGCGTGCACCTAAGTGCACGAATGACCCTCAACCCGTCCAGGGGTGGAGAAGCGAGACGAGAAGGCGGTGGAGGAGAAGGAGGAAGAGGCGAAGGATGAGGAGGAGGAGGAGGAGGAGGCGGCGGCAGCGTCGGCGGCGGGGGAGGAGAGAAGAGGGGGCGGCGGAAGAAGGATGGAGTGACACGGTGCGAAGAGAAAAGGCACCGAAAGTGTTCGTACGGCATAAACAAAGCGGTCGTGGATACGGTGTCGGTGGTCGTGTGTGCTCGGTGCGCGCGCGCGCGCACGTGCCCGCGTGTGCGCGCGGGCACACGTACGACGGGCCGGCCGATATATAGGTTTTCGAGTCGGTGTATAGCGGTATACGAGGGACGAGAAGCGCGCGGAGGGCCAACACGCGAGCGGCTCGAGGAGGAAGAAGGAAGAAAGAAGAAAGCGAGGAACGCCGGTCCGACGAAGAGAACAACGAACCAGAAAAAGAGAGACAGAGAGAGAGAGCGAGAGAGAAAAAGCGCGCGCGCGAGCGAGAGAGAGAGAGAGAGGGACAACGAGTTTGAAGCACGCCGCATCGCGTCGTTCCCGACGATGCCGATGCTTGTGTGTGCAGTTGGTAGCGGGTAGAGAGGCAACGGCAGCGGCAGCGGTTCAGCGGGTGGTGGTGTGGAGTGGGCAGCAGCAGCAGCAGCAGCAGCAGCAACGGCGGCAACGGCAGCAGCAGCAGCAGCAGCAGCAGCAGCAGAACCGAGCAGGAGGAAGAAGAAGAGAGGCAACGGAGGAGGGAGGATGAGGATGAGGTCGAGAGAAGGGGAGAGTTGACCTTCAGCTGCGCCGGGAAAGTCAGGCAGTCACTGACCGACAGACTAACTTAACTACTCTATCCTTCTCCTCCTTGTCTCTCCTCCACCTCCATTCGCGACTGGCTAGTCCGATGCACCGTGTTGCACACACTCGCGCACACATCGACGTCTAATCTTTCTCCGTCTCGCTCGCATCCCGACATCTCGTTCCGACCCCAGTGTGCAAGTGCTCTTCCCTCTCTCTCTCTCTCTCTCTCTCTCTCTCTCTCTCTCTACTTCTCTTTCCCTTCCGCCGCGTGTTCCGACGTTGAGTCGCCGCCGTCGTCTTCGTCGTCGTCTTCGTCGTCGTCGTCGTCGGTCCTCTCCTCTACTCTCCCTTTTGCTCGCGTTAGACCCAGACCCCCAGCCCGGCCTATTATGTTACCCTACTGCCTCGGGATACTATCTTTAACCCCGAAACCCGTACAAACTGCGCGAGCCGCTTCGCAGCCCTCTTCGCGGCCCTCTTCGCAGCCCTCTCCGCAGTACGCGCGCGCGCGCGCGCATGGCCGTCGCCACCCGGAAAGAGGTTCGTTCGCGGGACCAGTTCCTTGTCTCTCGCGGACGAACGGACGGACGGACGGGTCGGGTCGGAGGAGAACCGTTTCGGAGCAGCCTGGCCGAATTCGGAAGGGATTCGCCGCGCGACGAACGCGCGCGACGCGCCGGGCATTTCGAACGAAACCGAAGCGGTCCCGACGACCGGGCTCTAGCGGCGTGGCTAGCGTTCCGAAAGCCTCGAAGGACGCCGAGGTAAAAGTTTGCTCTCTGATCCGGCGATCGAATCGGAAGGGGGCGGGAGAGGGGGGAGGAGGAGGCCGCATCGCGGCGGCCGGGATGCGTCGAAAAATATTCCCGCGATTGCAATAGACACCGTGGGCGGGACGCGTTATTTCTCCGGCGTTTTCTGTGTTCCTCGAACCAAGCCGGACGACAGGCTTCTTCTCGGAGGGCAGACGCGGAGGAGAGGAGGAGGAGGAGGACGCCGCCGTTGCCTCTGCTCCGAGGCTAACGAAAAGAACGAGATTTACGTTCCCGGGGCTCTCCCGAGTGGTTTTTCTACGCGTCCACCTTGGCTGCCTATAAAACGCACGTCAAACGTGTGGGCAACCGCGATCCTCCGATCCTCGCGCTCCCTTCCACCGTCCAGAACCACTCTCCGTCTCGGCCGCACTTCCTCCCCTCGCCTCCCTTGGCCCCTCGCATCGCCCCGGCCGCGACAGCAGGGAACGGAAATGCTAGCGAAAAATGGCATCGAACAACACACGACCAGCCACGGCGCTCGCAACAGGGAAACAATTATTTTTGGTAGATCCCTTCTCGCGGACCAGTTTCTTTCTTCTTCCCTGAATCGCTCCGTCGGAATGATCGTTTCATCGATTCCGAGCCCTTCGATCTTGCTTCGTTTCTTTAGTCTTCGTTCTCGTTAGATCGTTTCTCGATTTTCGAGATTCCAGAGATTCTGCCTCGGCCGCGAGATTTTCCCGAAGGGGCGACGATGAAAGACTCGATGATTCACTGGTCGAGCAATAAGGGCTCTTAAGTATCGCTCTAACCTACATGCGCGAAGAAACGCGATTCAATAGTTGTTCAATAGTTCGCGACAATTCAATAGTTGTAGAAAGGGTTTAATTTAATCTGAAACGGTTTCGAAAATAATCGTTTCGATCTGTTACAGCTCGCTTTTAATCGAAACAATCGCAAGGAACCGAAACCGATGCAGCAAACTCTCCCTAATTTTCCTTTAGCTTGCAGACAAAGCTGGACAATTTAAAAAGAATTTTTCCGTTTTTCATAATCCTTGAAAACCGGCGACTACAAAAACGAGCCGCGAGGCTCGAATAATCGTGTCTCCTCTCCCAAAATTATTTACAACCTGAAGCAAAAATTGTGGAGAATTTGCAGTCTTCCTTCGAACAATTACGAGACATTTTCCGGTTCTCCGTGAGTGTTTCAAGAATCTCTAAACCGATGCCATAGCAGTTTTCAACCCCCGAAAGAAGAAGAAGAAGCCACGGTCGAAGCGGTTCGAGGAAGTCTAATAAAATCGTTGCTTTGTAAAAGCATTAAATTCCGGAGCGAAAGATTGGGAAAGCTGTCTAAAAGAGGATACGTTTCGCCGGCGTACGTTCGACGGTATTCTTATTACCGGTTTCCTGCAGGCGCACGCATCGCGGTGGGCAGAGAGCTCTTTGTAGCAGCCCGGCATCCGGAAGTCCCTGCGCCGCATCGAGCAACGCACGATGCGCCTCTTGCTCCCCTGGCGGCCGATTATTCCGCTAACGCCGCTTCTAGGTGGACGAGCGTCCGACCGCTCTGGGAGAAGAGAGAGAGAGAGAGAGAGAGAGAGAGAGAGAGAGAGAGAGTGCATCATCGTCTTGGTAGGAGAGCCGGCGGTTATGCCAGGCCGACGGGTGCGAGATCCGAGATTCCGGAAACCGGGCAGAGAAACCGGGATGTCGCGTCGCCGAGAGGCATCTAGGCTGCATTAGGAATGCGCGGTGCGTGCAGTCGCGCGCGTTTGCATCTCCAGACTGGTCTAGCGCGGCTACTTGGTAGTCGTTAACTATCCGCCGGGCCCGTCTCGGGCCGACGGAACGTTGCGGGACGGGACACGCGACGATACAAAACCGTCGACGACGGTCGCCGAACGGACGACGGCGAAATCGAGCGTCTTACGGGGACCCGACGGAAATTCGGAGGGGACGGAGTCGAATCGAAGCGGAGCCGGAGAGCGGATTCGAGCCGCGGAATTGGGTCCTAGGACCCCGGTGCCCGTTCGGCCCAGAAAGGGGGGGACCGGGCCAGTACTTTCGGGACACCCAGTGAACCGGATCGCGGTGCCCGGGGGCCGGAGAGGGGGCCGACAGAGAGGTCCGTGTATTCCCGGACCAATCCAACGCGTGTGCTGCCTACGTCGTACGCATTCTTTTCGTTCGCCAGGCGGACAGAGGTCAAGACGACGACGGGCGAATGGGAAGAATGCGTGACTCCTCTTCCGTCGTCGCGGACACGACGTGTGCGAGGTCAGTGACCATCGTGCGCACTCTCGGTGGGCGCAACTTCTTGCTGCAGGACGAGGAGAGAGACGGAGAGCGTGTGCGAGGGCGAGAGAAAGAGAGAGAGAGAGAGAGAGAGAAAGAGAGAGAGAGATAGTGTGTGTGTACCGTCTTGCCACGACGGGAACGAAGAACGAGATCGCTGGAGAAAGACGATCGGAGGGGGCCCGAGAGAGAGGGAGAGAGAGAGAGAAAGAGGGAGCGAGAGAGCGAGGAGGATTTTCGTGGCGCAACGTTCTACCCACTCGGGGGATGTTTAATGGTCGGTTGATACCGAATTTAGAGGCGGCAGAGGTTAATACCGGCAAAACTGACGGTCTGTATAAATTCTGGCCGGCAGACAGGCAGAGCGTAGGCCTGGCCCGACCGCCTGCCCGGCAGAACTTGCGAGCTGGAACTTCGATCCTTTGATTCCGCGGCTCTTAATTGAGCCAACCCGGCAGCGGCCGATTTATTTTCGGCGCGGACATATATCTCGCCGCGCGACTCCTTTCCGAACGGCGGACCGCTCCGCGCGGAGGACCGCGACTTTTTCCGTCGCCGGGCGTCGTCTCCGATCGTCGGCGGACCACCTGTGTGTGTGTGTGTGTGTGTATTTAATTCGCTATTAGAACCTATTCCGCAGGAAGCGAGTAAACAGAGTTATCGCGGACGGGAGTCGCGAGATCTTCGACACCCTTGGACCTAATCGCGAAGGTCTCGTCGTCGGTCTCTCAGGGTCGCTCTTTGACTTCGGGGAACACGGGGAGACGCGCGCGACGATTTAGGCGCTTTCTTCCTGATTTTTCGAAAGCGTTACGAATATCGAAACGACGGAGAGAACGGCCGGCTCTCGCCGGCGTTACGCAAGCAGTTTATCAGATAAGCTCCGCGGGGACGGCGGTGCACTCTCTCCAGAATTCGGGAGCGCGGTCTCGTGGGCAGCCATCGCGAAAGATAACCCGGACCTGACAATTGCCGAAAACGTTGTCCGTCACGGTCGCCGCGGCTCGCCGCGCCGATAAAACCGATCGGCCGGATGATTTGGGTCAGCGGCATTGACACGGATATATCTCGCTGTGGAAGGAGCGCCTTATCGGCCGGTATAATAATTACAATAATAAGATAACGATTGCAGCGAGAATGTAAATAAGTTCACGTTCGCGCTCCTTCGGGCGAACCGACGGCTCCGTTGCTGCGCGAGTCTCGTTCTCTCCCTCTCTCTTTCTCTCTCTTTTTCTATCTATCTATCTATCTGTCCATCTCCCTCGCTGGTTCTCTCGCTCGATTTTTGCACAGCGTTTCGCGATATTATATAATCGAGCGGGAAAGGAGAGAAAACAAATCTCCGGCGACGAGGCGACAGGGGAAACGAGGGCAGACGAGCATCCGGCGGAAGCGCAGCGCGCAACGCTCGCGCCGCGATTTCCGGGCGGAAGAGCAGCGCGCGCGTCGCGACGATAGGAAAACGCGTCAACGTTCGATCATCCCGGCCGCCGCGAAAGAGAAAACCGGCGCTGTCGATCGATCGAGCAACGTTCTCTCGGCTTCACCGCCGCGAAAAGGGTTATCCCAAAAAATCCGTCGCGTTCGCGCCGCGCGCGTACGCGGCGACGATCTCGCGGCGAACGAACGCGTTCGCGAAACGCTTTCCTTGTTTTCGGAACGACATACGGGCAGCTCGTATTATTACCCCCGCGTTATGTAATCCACGATGCGTTGTGTAACGCGTTCGGTTACGCGTTACCGGACACAATTACGATTAAGCCGACGAATTTAGCCGCGAAAAAGCGACGCTCTATTTAGAGCCGAGCGGCGCGGTGGCGCGCGGACGACGCGCAGCCTGCGACGTTGTTCACCGTTCGGGTAGATCCAGGGTTGAATTCCAAAAAACGACTTTTTCGACTCGGGGCGAGCTTTCGATTTCGAAGCGCGTCGCGAGGATCCTCGGATGTCGAGAATTGGCGGCGGCGGCGACGGCGATGGTGGTGGTGGTGAAATCGGGCCGGAGAACGGGCCGGGTAAAGAGGAAACGCGGAAAGGAAGAGGAAAGAGAGGAGAGGACGGGGATCGCGTGACACGAAAAGTTTCGTGCGCGCGAAACCGCCCGGTCGTTCTGCTCGATGCCCGTTCACTTTCTCCGATAGTACTAGAGACAGCTCCCTCTCCTCTCCTCCCTCTGTCCTCTCTCTCTCTCCCTCCCGGCGTGCCCTCGCATTCCCTGATCTTCCTGTTCCTCCCCACCAGACCATATATATCCGCGGGTCTAGGCTAGCTCACTGGGTCTAGGTCTAGGCTGACTGCAGCGTCGCGTGTGCGTGCAGTATGCACCGACGATGCGGCTGCGTGCACTCGGCCCGCCGAGTGCCACGAACCACCGCGTCGTCGTTAGAACGAGACGAGGAAGTGGAGGAAGAGGAGGAGGAGGATCGTCGAGAGGAGCAGATAAAGCAAAAGGGAGGAAGAGAGAGAGAGAGAGAGAGGGCGAGAGAGGGAGATTACGCTCGCATTATATTTAGACGCGAAAGTGTGTGCGTGGATTCGCGTTCGAGAGAGTCGGACCGTGCGCTCTCCGTCCTCTCTGCTCTCCCGAGCCTCTCTCGTCTCGTGTTCGTCGCCTCGTTTCGCCTCGTTTCGCCTCCCCTTGCCCGCCGCGGTGCCCTTCGCGGCGCCCTTTTCCCGTCCCTGTCCACCTATACAAGTCTTTCGCCGGCCGTCTCGGCTCGAACGGCCAGACAACGGGAAGGAGAGCCGGTCCCCATGGAACGGAGAGTCCGCCGAGCCGAGCCGAGCCGAACCGCTCCGCACTGCTCCGCTCCGGTCCGCGCCGCGCAGTGCCGCGCCGCGCCGCGCCGGAAATGAATCATTTGAAATTGTCAATTTTCGAGCGCGGCTAACACACACACACACGCACCGTGCACGCCTAACCGTGCAGACCCCGACCGAGAGCAACAAGTGCCCACGCGCGCGCGCGCGCGCAAGCACCCACAGGACCAGCGAGCCTCCCCCGCGACGCCCGGACGCCCCCGACGATTCGCGCGCGCGGCGAGATCAGAGGAACGTTGTTACGCGCTGTCGAGGAAGTCGCTCGCCGCAACGGACAACAAAGCTGCCAAACTGGGGTGCGGGGAGAGAACGAGGATCGTCGGTGTCACACGGTGGACCTCGGTGCTGCCTCGCATCCGCACGAGAACGACAAACTCTTTTCGACACCGCGCTCGTTGCGTAACCCATTCGATGTTTCACTAATCTCGCACGATAACGACGTCTTTCCTCGTCGCCGTCTTTGCCGTATCGTTCTCGTTCGACGGATTTGTAAACAGCCCGCCGGAAATCCCAGTACCAATTCGTCTCTCGGGAACGAAAATCGGATGCGAGAATCGTCTCGCGACGCGGCGTTCTGGAATCGCGGTGCGAACGTTTCGATGATCCTGCTTTAATGCGATGTATTATAATGCTTAAGTCTCGGTTGATCCGTCTTCGTAACACGGTTTACAAATAGCACGATTCACTCTAGCCTTGGTCTGCGATGTACGTTCTCGCTGGTCGGAGCTGATCGGGCAAACACGAGTGTTCGGATAATAGAACGATTACGTACTTAGTTGCCGTGCTAGATTCACCGTTTCCTGATTTACGCGATAAGGAACGTTGCACCGCGCTGCGAATATTTAATTATTAGAGTCTAAGTAAATTTTGCATTCTTTTTTCGTTTATTGATATTTAACGCTGGGTTTACGGAATCTGACAAAACGACTGGTGAAACGATTTTTTAATTTACGATTATTCCGGTTATGAAGATACATAGATGAGTTATTTATTCGATAGATGTGTGCGTTACTTGCGGCAAATGCTGCAATAACACTCGTTAAAGATCGGAGTAAATGTCTTATCGTTACTTTTATAAACTAATATAGAACAGATGCATTTAGTGCGTAAATTGCACTAAAAGATGCATTTACTTCGTAATATGGCTGTATGCAAATACAGTTCTCTTCTTTTGGTTTTTGTTTAAATATCAGTAAAACATGAATGTTACTTTGAGAGTGATCTGGAATTATTCGTTTGCGTCTTGGTAACAATACGGAAGTTACTTTTGACCTATAATTACGCGCATCGCTGCACGCGATGTGTATTGCGCCGGATTAATCGCGCAATGAAACAATTCCCACAATAAACATTCAAACATCGAACGATCGACAATCGAAATTCTATTGTATTTTATTAATTTATTCTATGCGACGATTCGCACATTCCGTAAATTGCTTGAACTACGGTCTTCTTTGACACGGAACGAAACAACCGTGTTTGTAAAACACGTTATCGCACTCGACGGAGCCACCGACTTCGAGCGGATCGTTCGCTGACAGCGAACGAGAGCCGGAGAGTTTCGCGCGGTATCATCGCGCGTCATTTCTGCGGTGTCTCTGTCACGTCGAAACAAAAATTCGCGCGCCGGAAAAAAAGAAAGAAAGAAAGAAAGAAAGAAAATCACGTGCGAGCCGTTTCGCCGCGTACGCGCGCCGCGTGCGCGTCCATGGGGTACCGCCCCCCACTGTCGACGGTTCGGCCTGAGTCAATTATGAAATCCGACGCGTTCCCGATTACGACGCGGAATTTTCGTCGTGAACAGCGGTTGCATAAATCGCGGTGGCGCGCGGTAAGTTGCGTAAAGGCGATCAGCGTTTTCCTGGTTGCCTCGTGCTAATCTACAGGGTGACCGGCAAGTCCTCGGGCGAAGAATTGCGTCGAGAGAGTTGCTTCACGCAAGGTGTCACGAAATTATCGTAGAAGCGGGAAATGGGGAGTTCCTGAGGTCGTTTCGAGTAACTTTTTCCTTTGCGAAAATGCAATCCGCGGCTTCGTTCACGAGTTATCAACGAAAAACGCTGGCCAATGAGAGGCGAGCTCGGCTGACGCGAGGCGGCCGAGCGCTCGAAGCCCAGCTCCGCTCATTGGCTCGGCAGGCTCGCGCCAGCCGAGCTCGCCTCTCATTGGTCACTGTTTTTCGTTAATATCTCGCAAACGAAGCCTCGCAGAACATTTTCGCTTAGGAAAAAGTTACTCGAAATGACCTCAGGAATCCCTCGTTTCTCGCTTGTACAATAATTTTGGGATATTCTATATAGTTTCGTATGTGCAGGCCCAGTCAGGCCCTTTATTCCTGCTCGCGTTTTTCCTAGCTGTGCTATGGAGTCTCTGTGCTACTCTCACAGTCCAAAATCGATTCTTTTTGTTACACTATTTATCCGACAATAGCCCAAGTACGACCCGAGAAAGGGTAAAGAGGCCCGACGGGGCCCGCATACACGAAACCATAGAGCAACTCTCGAGCGTTCTACTCTCAGACGTACACTCGGCTTCGGTCTGGTCTCTCGTCGAATCGCAGAAACTCTCGCGTATCCAACCAGCGCGGCGCGTTCTCCTCGGCCTCGAGCTGGACGGAGTCTAATTTCGGTCAGCTGCTCAATTCCGTAGGATGCTCGACGGCAAAAGTGGATTCGCAGGTTCTCGTGCCGCGCGAATCCGTCGGCAGTCCATGGGAAACGCCGATTCCGCGACAGTGGAGACGAAAACGGAGAAGACAAGGGAAAGAGAGTTTCGAGAGAACGAGATAGGAACGAACGGTCTCCTAAAGAGGAGAGATCCCGCGCCGGAGAGCGAACCTCGCGGGCGGAACGAGGGAGGGTAGAGGGTTTGGTCCAGGAGGAACGTTTCTGGGCCCCGTGGAGCGAAGGGACAGCGTCACGTGTAAAACAGGATACGATATACACGGATCGATTGTTTCGCGGAACACGGGGAACGGAGGATCGAGAGCCGGCGGAGGATGAGAAGAAGGATGAGAAGAAGGATGTGGACGAGGTGGGAGGATGGTTTCGCGCTACGCGAAACGGAGAGAAGATCGAGAAGAGCGGTGCCGCGCAGCCGGGCACGAAAGAAGGAAGGACATTGTCACACATAAAAGATCTCGTACGCTACGAAACGCAGAGAGTAAAAGAGAGAATTAGAAAGAGGGAGGGAGAGAGAAAGAACGAGAGAGCGAGAGAGAGAGAGAAGGGAGGAGGGACGGAAGGGGAGAAGGAGGGCTCGTTGACGTCGGACGGCGACGAGCGTGTGCAACGAGGAGGAGGAGGAGGACGCGTGTGCACGGTGCATACGTCTGCGGAGACTGGTCGGAGAGGGACGGAGCGATCACACGATCGCGGGGAGACGGAAGAAGAGGCCCACAGAGAGAGAGAGAGAGAGAGAGAGAGAGAGAGAGAGAGAGAGAGAGAGGGGTGCAGCGACGTCGAGGAACGACGCCGTAGACCGGAGTGTCGGAGAGGGTCAATGGAGGGAGGCGGAGAGAGATAGAAAGAGAGAAACGGCGAGAGAGAGACGGCCGGGAGAGGACGGAGAAGCCGAGGGGCGAGAGAGAGAAAGGAGAGACAGACGGGGTGAATTGCCGGCGACAAGGTCACCGTCTATACCTCGCTAAAACCGCCGATACGTGCCTTCGGCGTTATACTCGCGTGGTACTCTAGCTGCAGCTCTCTTCCCTCTCTCGCTCTCCCGCCGGTCTCTCCCAGTCCGTCTCTCTCTCCTCCTCTCTCCCGGCCCCTCGCGCGCTGCCCCGTCTCCGTTCCTTCCCTGTTCCCGTCCCTGTTCCCTGTTCCCTGCCGGGTCCCTCCAGCCGGCTCTTTGCGTGTGCATGTGCATCGCCGACTCCTCGGTGCACGTGCACGCGTGCGAGCGCGCGAGGGCGTGCGCGAGCCTAGTATAATAGGAATAAGGAAAGCGATCCGACGATCCTCCTCGCGGATCGGCTCGCGGCTCGAATCTCGGACGCGGCGAAAAATGCCGCGAGGTAAAGGGGAGGAGGATGTTTTGGTCGGACGCGAACGCGCAGGAGTTCTATTCCCCGCGATAGGACGTCCGACGTTAGGCGAGCGGTTGTCACTGCGCAAAGATGGCCGGTGCGTCCGAGCCGCGCGAACAGCTATTTGGCGTCCGCGCGAGCGTGTCGCATCGCCGAAGGGACGGACGAGGTGCGAGAAGGTTCCGCGGGATGCAATATTCTGCCGTGATTCTGCGATATATTCGACGATAAGTTTGTAGAATATGCAGCGTCCAGGGTGTCTATGCGCGACGGATCCATGGTCCGATGCTGCGATCGTAGACCGCGTAGGAATCGCTGCTCGGGCCAGCGGATTCGTTGCTATTCCGTGCGACAGGGGTCGAAAATATCCGCGGGACACGGTGAACCGGGCGAAAGGTTAAAGACGAGCGAATCGGCCGATGATAGTGGTCATCGCGGCGGGACCGGGTGGGGGTCAGGGGAACGCGGGAGGGGGCCGGAGGCCTTGACGAGGCATCGTCTATTCGCTTGCAGAGAGAGCGAGAGAAAGAGAGAGAGAGAGAAAGAAGGAGAGCATCCTCCGTTCCCCTCCGGCGCGGTCGTCTCGCCTCATCCTTTGCTCCGATTAATTTTATCGTGGTAACATCATCGAGGCGCATCGCAAATATTTTCCCCGCGGATTTGCTGCGACGGGAGGAGAGAACGTGCAAAGGGAGAGAGAGAAAGAGAGAGAGAGAGAGAGTTCCCCTTCGAGGTAATCGATTCGGCTCACCGTCTCGCCGATAAGCCGGATCAGCCGGCGATGACTTTTACGCGCGCGGGAACGGCCATGCGAAGAGAAAGAGAAAGGAAAAGAGAAAGAGAGGAAGAGAGCGAGCAGCGGGCAGGAGCAAGGGGGACAGGGAGGAGGGTCTGCCCGGTTGAGAACCGTCTGGTGCAACAGCGCTATGCATTTTTGCCGGCGGCGGCGGCGGCGGCGGCGGCGTCGCACACACGCGCAGCCGGGCAGCGTTCGCGCGAGCGTTCTTGCGAGGCATCGGCGTCTACGCACACGAGCGCGGTGGCGCACACCGACGTGCCCTCACACCGAGCGGCCCGCTCTGATAATATGTACATAGCAAATATACAATACTACAATACATACATCGGGCAGGGGCAGAGACCCAGGAAGGACGCTCGCTGCGAGCCTCGGCTGGCCGGCTGCCTGCCTGCTAGCCTCTGCCTGCCTCTGCCTGCCTGCCTGCCTCTACCACCGCCTATCTGTAAACTCGCGTCTCGTTTCCTCCTCCTCCTCCTCCTCCTTCTTCTTTCTTTCTTTCTTTCTTTCTTCCATTCTTCCTCCCCTTCCTCTCGCTCTGCCCCGTCGTCTCGCTTCCTTACTCCTCGCCCGTTCTTCCTGCAGCCTCTCCCCCGTGGGCCCCTCTCGGGCCCCGACCGCTCTGTCGGCGGGACAGCCCGAAAATCGACGCGCGCAAAATATCCCGCCACTTCCGGACGACCATTTGCGAACCTGCTCTCCCGTACGCGGGCCCCGCTCGTGTGCTTGTACGCGGCCAATCCGGCGATACTTCTTTCGTATTCCGGCTTCGGAGGGGGGAAGACGCGTTACCGGGTGACACGGTGATTTTTCGGGACCGTTTCTGGCCGTCCGAGGGACACCGAGAGAGAAAGAAACAGGGAGAAACAGAAAGAGAGAGAGAGAGGATTCCGTGATACGCACCGGATACCGAGAGACTCCCGGCAGGTATTCCGCTCGACGAAAGAGCAGTTAACGAGCAACGCGGAGCGCGGTTTTTCGAGCGACGCATCGCCCCCCGGGTCCCGTTAACTCTCCTCGCGCCGTCTGATTAATTAATCCGTTCCCACGTGCACGCGGAACCATCGGCACAGAAATTTCGCCGGGCAACCTTGCGCCTGTTTCGCGAAACAGTCCGCGCGCGAAGGAATTCCTCGCCGCGGTTCGAACCTCGAAGCTCATGAATATGCAACCGGGGCCCCGCTATTTCAAGCAGCTATACGCTTATTAATGGACCGGGGGATTCGCAACGAGCCCGCCGCCCGCAATTACGGGGCGCACAGGTGCGCCCCGGCAGAGACTGGGCCACCGGAGGTGCTACCGTAAAAATTCCCGGCCGTGTTCCGGCCGCCGTTTATCGCGGATCTTCGGGCCCCCGTAGCCTCGCGCGCGCGCGCGCGCGCTCGCGACACCGCTAATCGTAATCGATTCCCGTGGATATATTCGATAAAAGAGCGTCGCGGATCGGTGCCGCGGCGTACGACGCGTTCGTACGCGGAGAGAAAAAAACACGCTAGCGTAATACGGCACCCCGTCGCGAATCCGGCTCGAAATTCCTGACCGAACGTTATTTCCTGCTTCCTTTGCCGCTTCGAAAGCCGCGTGTCTTGGCCTAGAATAAAATACGACACCGTCTGCGTTTCCGGAGCGCCGAGAGAGGACATTAATCAGCAACCACGATAACACGTAGCCGTCACGTGCGGCTGGTGTGAATGCACTTTGCGGCTGCTGCGTTTTCGCGTTCCCGGTGAAACACGGACGGGCGCGATCGCGACGGAGGAGTTTTCAGCTTCGGCACGTTCGACGGATCCTCGTTCGCGCGACGGGACCGACGTCCAAGGGTGCCTCTTTCTGCGACCGGACACGCGGGCGAGACGCTGCGGGTGTTCCGGTCGGATGCGAGAGCGACGGACGGTGTCTGTCGTCTCGCGGAGATATCGAGTTTCGAAGGATGAGAGTCGCGGCGGAGGTTTGCCAGGCGAACGGAAAAGGCGATTCCTCGGTACTAGGCCAGGAAGTAGACCGGCGCACCCCTTCCAGTCGACCTAGACCTACACCTAGACCCAGCCCAGCCTAGCCGAGCCTAGCCTAGTCCCAGCCGGCGCGCACACCTCGGCTCTCCTCGGCTCCTTTTGTTTTTGCTCGCCGCGTTCGTGGCACCTGCTCCCCGCGAGAGGACTGCCACGGCTACCTGTTTAGCAGTTGCTCGGCTAGGCGGCTAGACTTTTCCTCTCTTCGCCGCGGAGAAATGAGGTGAGCGGCCGGTTAAGGAAACGCGGCGCGGCGCGAGGCGGAGCGGAGCAACGCGTATCCGCACTTTCGCGTTCGCGTTAACTCCCCAGAACCGCGGGTCGGGTTTACGACACCGATAACTTCGCGGGCTTTATGCTAATTCCGCGTCTGGAATTTGTTTAGTTACCGTAACACGCTCCGGCTGCTATATATATATGTATATATGTATATGTATGCCTCTCTGTGCCTGCCGACTCTGGACGCTGGCTCTCGCCGCCGGTCGCGTACTTCAACGCGCAAACACAGCCTGAGCACACAACGCGCGCAGGTCGCGTTAACGATGCAACAATTTGCTCGGCGACGGAACCGCCGCCGATGCAGCTCGCCACCTGGTCGCAGAGAATGCCTCCGACACGCGAATGCGCGCGGGCAATCGCCGTCGCCGCCGCGAGACCAGCTTCTACCAACAGGCCCCGGTTGCTGTGCCATCGACTGTGCACGATTCCACACGAGTTCTTATTAGATTAGAGCACAGTTTCTCTCGAACGGAACGAATCTAATGGTACCCGGTTGGACGGCGTCCGCTCCAGAAGCAGAAAATGGATACAGTAATGGATAAAGTAATGACTCTCTAATCGACGCTCGGATTGTCCACGAAAATGGGTAATTTGGGAAGAGGAGATGCGATTGTTCGAGCCTTGCGGTTCCTTTTTTAGAGTACGAATTGTCAATATCTATAAAAAATGAGCTACAAGGCTCGAATAATCGTATCTACTCTTCCCAAATTGTCCATTTTTCTGGACAATCTGAGCGTTAATTACGGAGACATTACTGTAATTCGTCGTCAGACCTTTTGCTGTTAACTCTTTGTGCCACGGTGGGATTAAAAATGCCCCACGATGGGACATTTTTTTAGACCCGCGTCGAAATATTGCAATATTTAATTAATATCGCATTCGCGAACACGTGCGGCACGGTGGGACTGTTTGAGTCCCAACACTATAACGACAAATTGAATTGAAGTATCATTTCTTTTTATGTTTCATACATTATACGATTCCTTTGTTAACAAAAATATGCCGATTTCGTTTAATTCAAAAGGCAATAAAATGCCTGATATTTTAGGGCAATAATTGCCCTAAAAGGCAACGTGAATCTATTTTATTTTCTGAAATCCTGTGCCCCAAAGAGTTAACCCATTTGCATCAATTGTCACCTGTGCACCGATCAGCGATCCCCGATATTTTGAAGATCGGTTACTGGATTTTTGTTGCACGTTAATTATTCGCCACCTGCTTACGTCACGTGCTCGTCTATGACATAACCTTCTTTCACGGTCTTATCGCGTATTCGCCGGCGCGATATCTTGCCAAATAGAATCGCCTAAAAGTTCGGCACGGTTTGTCATTTATTTCGAGCGTTCTGCCAGCCCGAACGCAAGACCATAACTTGTTTCAAAAATGGCACTTTTACATTAAGAAGCTCGTTGGGAAACGCGTATCGAAGCGAATGGGTTATACTTAAACAAACGTCTTTTAAAACGAGATATGAAGTTTTTACTAGTCATTTAAACATCCGACATTTCGTCTGTCGACATTCCCAGTGTCGCAACAAAGTTGCGAATATCGACTTTTCGTAAATCGTGCAGGAATACATTAATTTCTCCCTAATTCGCGCTCAAATTGCGCAGAGAAGTAGACAATTTCGGAAGAAAAGATACGATTATTCGAGCCTAGCTCTCGTTTTTATAGTTGTCGAGAATCGGTGACTATATTAATTTCTCCCTAATTCGCGCTCAAATTGCG
Organism: Megalopta genalis; assembly: GCF_051020955.1. NCBI lineage: Eukaryota > Metazoa > Arthropoda > Insecta > Hymenoptera > Halictidae > Megalopta > Megalopta genalis. The sequence continues at coordinate 30,901,765 of NC_135013.1, read as the reverse complement.
CAGAAAAATAGACAATTTGGGCAGAGAAGATACGATTAATCGAGCCTAGCGTCTCGTTTTTGCAGTTGTCGAGAATCGGTGACTACATTAATTTCTCCCTAATTCGCACTTAAATTGCGCAGAGAAGTAGACAATTTCGGAAGAGAAGATACGATTAATCGAGCCTAGCTCTCGTTTTTACAGTTATCGAGACTCGGTAACTACATTAATTTCTCTCTAATTCGCGCTCAAAGTGCGCAGAGAAGTAGACAATTTGGGCAGAGAAGATACGATTAATCGAGCCTAGCGTCTCGTTTTTGCAGTTGTCGAGAATCGGTAACTACATTAATTTCTCTCTAATTCGCACTTAAATTGCTCAGAGAAATAGACAATTCGGGCAGAGAAGATACAATTATTCGAGCCTATCGTCTCGTTTTTACAGTGGTCGAGAATCGGTAACTACATTAATTTTTCCCTAATTCGCGCTCAAATTGCGCAGAACAATAGACAATTTGGTCAGAGAAGATACGATTATTCGAACCTAGTTCTCGTTTTTGCAGTTGTCGAGAATCGGTGACTATATTAATTTCTCTCTAATTCGCGCTCAAATTGCGCAGAAAAATAGACAATTTGCGAAGAGAAGATACAATTAATCGAGCCTAGCGTCTCGTTTTTACGGTCGTTGACAATCGGTAACTGCAAAAAGGAGCCGCGAGGCTCGCGAAAAATTGTCAATTTTTCTGCGCAATCTGGGCGCGAATCCGGGAGAAATTACTGTAAAGGGAGTGCGAAAGCATCGGAGACAGAGCCAAGAGGAGGGGGGAAACGCACCGCGTACGGACGACCGTCTGCGCGCGTATACATATAACCATACGCACGCCCCGCCTAGTCGACCTAGACCTAGACCCAGTCTATGCTCAGAATCCACTCTGCATCGTGTTTCGTTCCTTTATTTTTACCCGGTGCTCATCACCGCTACGCGAAGCGTTACGCAACCACGCACCAGAGATCCTTTCAACGTCAGTTTCGCTCTGACCCGGGCACACCTGTCCCTCCTCCGCCCCTTTCCGTTCCACCGCGACACTTTATTTTCCGATGGTCTTCGCGCGCCGTCGTACGTCGACCGACCTTCCCGATCCCTTCCCGTATTTCTTCTTCTTTTTATCTGCCAGATTTCCGCCGGTCGAGGATTATTTATGACATCGAAAATAACTAAATAACGTAACGCGCTCGTTGGACTCGGGAGCCTCGGACCGGGTCCGCCGTCGCGGAAGAACGAACGAGATGACAACTGTTATGTTTCTCGGTGTTCGGCTCTCTCGAGGAAATGGTTCGTTCTCGACGATATTTTAAACAGCGTTTTTTTTAACGGTTTTAAAGCAACGCCGTTGTCAGCATTCGGTCTTCCACTTTTCCGCGACCCTTTCCCTTTGTCCCCCTTTCTCCATTTTTCTTCCGCGTACTTAGCATTTGTTGCCTCTATACAGTGTTTTTCATACTCACGCTGTCGGTTCTAATAATATCTTTGTTATTTTCCCGATCTTGTTACCGCGCCTTTTATTATTCACTCTATTATCGCCGGTTTATTTGACTTTGATTATTTCTTCCTTAATGCATCGTCTCGTTCAATTTAATATAACATCGAAAATATCCTTCTGTTAGTCAAGAATGTTTACGCGAGATGAAAATTTTGTTCAGCAATTCTATGAGACTGCAGTTAAATAAAAATGTACTTCTTCATTGGACAGTTTTAATCGATTGAAAACGATGCAACAGTGTTCTTAAATTCTTCCGATATTTTCCTTATTTTGTATTTTTCTCTTATCAATTTTCGCGATAAATGCATAATAAACTCGCTGTCCAACTATTAACACTGAATTGCGGAGTTTATGTACAGTAATGTCTCTCTAATTGACGCCCAGATTGCGCACGAAAATGGACAATTTGGGAAGAGGAGATACGATTATTCGAGCCTTGCGGTTTATTGTTATATTCTATTTACAGTTATAAATTGTCCACAATTATAAAAACGAGCCGCAAGGCTCGAATAATCGTATAATAATAATAATAATATATTATTATGTATAATAATAATAATCGAATAATAATAATATATTATTATGTATAATAATAATAATCGAATAATAATAATATATTATTATGTATAATAATAATAATCGAATAATAATAATATATTATTATGTATAATAATAATAATCGAATAATAATATATTATTATGTATAATAATAATAATCGAATAATCTCCTCTTCACGAATTATCCATTTTAGTGGACAATCTGAACGTCAGTAAGGGAAACATTACTGTATTTAGGATGAAATCGAGTAGGTGCTCTTCGAATCAGCGGATAGATTAAATAAAGAATATCAATGAAATAGTTCGATTAAAGGGGCAGTGTGAAGCTTCTGTTAGTCTCCCGCCCTTCGCGATCGGCGCGAACGAATTGTGTTCGAATCTGATCGACAGAATCGCCATGATCGGGCGAAATCGAGCCGCTCGGATTCGATAGACGCGATCGCGTTCGGTCGAAAGGCGCGATCGTTGCTCGGAAGATTATTGCGTCGACGTCGAATACCCGACGGGCTGAGGTCGTTCGCAGGCCGACTGAAATGTGTATCCGAGTGTGCTAGACCGGTTCGCCAGCCGCCCGATAACGCACCAGCTGTGTGCAAGTGGCTTCATTTGCATCGAGCTCGTATGCAAAGCGATGTTTTCGCTCCGTGCCGCGTCTTAATCGCGAAAATCCATCCGGCGCGCCGCGGGACCGATTCAAGAACAAATTGACGCGTGTCGTCGGAGAGGATATCGGCGCTCGTGTCACACCGATCGACCGTGCATTTTACGATCCCCGGGACATCCGGCGAAGAATCCCAGAAGAATCCCAGCGAAGAATCTCGGCGAGAAAAAGATCCTCCGCCGGCAGGTTGTGTTCCGGATGCTAAATCTCGCGGGGTTCCGGAACGCATTTAAAAAAAGACGCTCGAATTTTCGCGCCGGTGTTTTTCCTCCCGTCGACCGCTTGTTATTCCACGTCGATCGCGCCGTTCTATTTTTTTCTCCGATTTCTCCGATACACCCAAGCGTTCTCTCTCTCTCCCTCTCTTTAGCGCCTTCAGGTTGGAATTACGTCGGCCGAGCTCGCGTCTGGCGATCTTTTAAAAATATCCGACGAGTACTTGATCTAGGGCAACCAGGACATCCTCGATCCGCGGTGGCTCGGTTCCCAAACGCGCGCATTTCTGCGCACTTTTTTTCTCCCTCTCCTCTCTCTCTCTCTCTCTCTCTGTCTCTCTCTCTCTCTCTCTCTCTCTCTCTCTCTGTCTCTCCGATGTCCGACGCCAGGCTGCCGGCTGCCAAAAAATTCGCACGGCCACCGAGAAATTCGGTTTCGAATCACATGACTGGTTCCGGGAAATCGCGCTGTTACGCGCTCGTCCGCGCGCGCGCGAGCGCGAGAAGCCACCGAGAAGAGTTTTAAATAACCTCCGGTTGTTTTCAAAAACGTTGGACCGTCGAAAAAAAACGGCCGAGGAAACGCGACGCGACCGATTCGCCGAACGCGAATCGCGCCGGCGCGGCGATCCGGCCGCGGTTTAAATATGCTGATCGATTCCGTTTCCTCCGGCGATCCGATCCATATTCGCGGCGTTTAATGAAAAATCGGCCCTCACCTTTAGTCGCGCGCGGCTCCGGCGATCGCTTCCGCCGCGATTCGATGCAACGAACCGGCGGCCTTTTTCACGCGTTCCGTTCGAACGGCTGTTCAAAACGCCGGTTCTTTTTTAATATGCGACGCGACTCGTTTCCACTTTAGATCCACTCGCGGGACTTGTGCGATTGTTGCGACGACGATACAGCATGTCTCCCTAATTGTCGCCAAAATTGTGCGCTATAGTAGACAATTTTGGAAGAGGAGACGCGATTATTCGAGCCTTGCGGCTCGTTTCTTATAATCACCGATTGTCAATAACTACAAAAACGAGCCGCAGGGCTCGAATAATCGTATCTCCTCTTCTCAAATTGTCCGTCTTTGTAGACAATCCGAGCGTCAATTAGGGAGACATTACTGTAGACCGCTCCGTTTTCGTTCAAATTAACTAATTCCCGCGATCACCGCGCGTACGAATTCTCCGAAACGGAAACGATCGCGCCGCGCGAAAAGCCCGCGAAAAGCCTTGAATCGTTAGCTGAACGGAAAACAGAGGAAAATATAAATTGTCTCATTTACAAGCGCGATAACGCAAAGGCAAGGTAGCCCGAACGGCAATACAGCGGACGATAAGCTAACACTGCGCGGTTTCGCTGTGTTCTCCGCGATGCGAACGCGTTCAATTATTAGGTAGCCGAACTTAACCTTTTAGGCACGACGCGCCACTATAGTGGCTTCCACAGATGTCATCTTTCAGAACGGCACGCCACTATAGTGGCTTCCACAGATGTCATCTTTCAGAACGACGCGCCATTATAGTAGCCTTCGCGGATGTCATCTCTCTGAACGATGCGCCATTATAGTGGCTTGCTCTAGTAGCTCACTCGCTCATCGTTTGAACCAAATAATCGTCTTTATATGAATTGTTTCACACTCCTTTTGTCTTCGCATCGATTTACAACAGTCTACAGGGTGTCCCAAAAATGTCTCGCAATCCGGAAATGGCGAGTTCCTCGGATCATTTGAAGCAACTTCTTCCTTTACAAAAATGTTCTCCGAGGCACCGTTAACGAGTTATTAACGAAAAACAGTGACCAATAAGAATCGAGTACGGTTGACGCGAGGCGGCCCAGCTAACCAGCGCGCGAAGCCCAGTTCCGCTTATTGGCTCGGTCGCCTCGCGCCAGCCGAGCTTGCCTCTCATTGGTCACTGTTTTTCGTTGATAACTCGTTAACGGTGCCTCGGAGAACATTTTTGTAAAGGAAAAAGTTGCTTCGAATGGCCCGAGGAACCCGCCACCTTCGGATTGAGAGACATTTTTGGGACACTCTGTATATACAGTATCAGACTCTGCCGTCCAGAGAAATAGCCTCGCGCAGAATTCAGCCGTATCTAAATGGTTAATTTCTGCACGCCGACCGGTGAATTGAAATTCCGTGAATCGCGACGGGAATATCCGCCGATGCGTTTCGTAGAACCGTACATGTAGAACGGTGAGGAGTATGCCAGCGAAGTCCGAGCGGCGAGGCGCAATTGGAAGAAACGAACGATTCCGATTGGCAAGCGGAGGGGCCGCGCGCGCGAAGGGTTTAATCGGGATTTAATCGGCTCGCGGAGCCTTGTAACGGTTTAGCAGCGATTCGTCCTCAACATTAAAATGTGTGCCACGCGGCCGGCCGTTGGCAGCCCGTTCGGTCGATCGGCTCGCGAAACTTTCGTTCCCGGCGTGCCTGAAGGGTCTTTCACACGTTCCCCGGAGCCCGAACAGACGAATCGCGGCTCGATGATGATCCGCTCGGAAATAGCCCGCCGATGCCTATTATTCGCCGCGTTTCTATTCCAGTCGTACGGTGGCGCCTACTATCGAGAGAGCCAGATTCTTCTCTCTCCTCTCCTCTCCTCTTCTCTCTCGCTCTCCTCCGGTGCCGCTCGTTAATATTAGAGATTGATCGGTCGCTTCCCCACTTTCACCAGTTTTACGAGACTCGGAAACGATCGACAGGAAGCCGAGATAACATTTTCTTTTCCTCGACCGTCAATCGAGGAGGGGCACGTCGAATTAGTATAATTATCGACGGGTCTCTCTATGCTAATCCACAACTTTCGAGGCTCTGTCTCTTGGTTCCGAGCGGACGCTGCCCGTCGAAGGTTCCGATCAAGGAGCAGGAGAGATCGAGGATCGATCTTGATCGTGCGTCGAGGATTTTTCGTAGAGAATCTCCGGGTGCTTAAATGAGACTGTTTTTTATCGTCGATGCGTATTGGCGCTGGATGCTGGATTCCCGAATTCCGTCGCGATCTCCACGGTCGTTTCGCGATTGTCCGACTACTCGCTTGATTGGGAACTGTAACCCTTTTTTTGCGACACGCCGTAACAAACAGTTCTTTCAACTCATTCAGCAGGCCGTTGCATGCTCGTAATCACTGCATTAATGGAAGCATTTGAGACACGAGTCGGTATAGATTGAATTTTGATCGCGTATGCTGCATCTTCCGACAAAATCTGATTACTGACACTCAATTAGATAATTTGTGAAGAGGAGATAATGGTGGACAATTTATATCTACAAAAATAAACCGCAAGGTTCGAATAATCGTATCTCCTCTTTCCAAATTGTCCGTTTTTGTGCGCAATCTGGGCGTCAATTAGAAAGACATTACTGTATTGTCATGCAAAATTCATGGCTCCCGTGATTAGTATGACGTTATATTGTACTATTGTGTTATTATACGTACAGCTGCGATTCACGAGCTATCTTAACGTTCTAACCGTCTGCCCTAGTTTTTATTACTGGCTCCTAATTCATAGTTTTTATTACAGGCTCCTAGTTCCTAGTTTTTATCACTGGCTCCTAGTTCCTAGTTTTTATTACTGGCTCCTAGTTCCTAGTTTTTATTACTGGCTCCTAGTTCCTAGTTTTTATTACTGGCTTCTAGTTCCTAGTTTTTATTACTGACTCCTGGTTCCTAGTTTTTATTACTGGCTCCTGATTCTAAATTTTCTCGAAATTTCCCTTCTTTGCCTCTCTCTCTCACACACACACACACACACAATTCTTCGTCTTTCTCCCTTCTTTCCCGTTGAAATCAAGAAGCATATGAATAAATATCATCGAAGATACAATATCGCAGGCAGAGCAGTTCTCTCGGAGATTTTTTGAGAAGTGGCAGCAGCGTTTCTTCGCAGGAGACATCGACGTATGCACGTGGTTGCATTCGGTCGGCCGTTTAGCCAGTAAATCGTAGAGAGTCGCGGAGATAATGCGCCGGCGAGCAAGAGTGCTCCCATGGGCGAAAACGGACTCTCCCGGCTATTTCCGATGTTTATTTGGTACGCCGTTCTAGATCGAGGCGATGGATGGCGAATCTGGTTGGCAAAATCGCGGAAAAACCGGCGGCGCGGCCGGCCGTTTGGCAACGCGCGAAAGTCCGCCACGGTGTGTGCACCGGCCCGGAGCCGAATTTTAGAATGCCGGCCGATCCGTGGAAAACGGTGAAAGAGAGCCGGCCGAGACACGGCCCGTTGTCGCCGTGAACTGCTGACATATCGAGCCAACCGGTCACCGTGCCACCGTTTTCCCGGTTTCTTTCCTAATCGCCTGGCTTGTTAGAAATGCCTGCACAACATATGCATCGACCGAGAAGAAAACGCTGACAGTTTTTACGGGCGCGGGGTCCCTCGACGAGCCGAGGAAAGCTGTCGACGTTCGAGCACGCGGCTGTATTTTTTATCGTTCGGATCGCTTTACTTAAAACAATTGTTCGTTTTTGGACACCGTCGAGTCTCGTCCGACGCGTGTTACATACGGTTCTAATTGAGTTTGTCGGTCATCTCGCAATTAGAACGACGCTCCGTCGCTTTTTCCACTCTGTCGTGGCTCGGATCGGCTGCTGCTTTATTATTATTATCGATCACCGTCGCTCATAATGATAATAATAAACGGCAGAATTTCGCGAATAAATCCGATTCGCGTCGCGCGTCAGCTTTCCGACGCGGCCGCTCCCGATATGTATTAATTTCTGTGTAATCCCGACCGAGGATTAACGCAACGATTACGTCCCAAATAAGCGGCACACGATACACCTTGACAGTAACGCAATATCTGGTAACCGATCGCGGGCCCTTCGAGCAGGTCGAGTTTTCCAGCGACCGACTTCGGGCCCGGCTCTCCGCTCGTCCACCGCAATGGGAACACGGTCGGGCCCGGCTGGTGGGGCGGCCCGCAAAGTTACCAAATCGTTATGGCGTAACATTTTGCTTATTCACGTTCGATTATACAATCCGGCACACTTTTACTCGGAGCGGTATCTCTCTCTCTCTCTCGCTCTCTCGCTCTCTTGTACGCGCGCGCGCGCGCGAGCGAGCGCAACGTTTCGCAGTTCGGCTCGGTTCCTGGGGCCCGGCCGCAGATTTCCTTCGCGTCCGCTCGAAATCTGGCCGGGGGACCGGTGGTTACGTCGCGTCAGCCACCCAGCTGCCGTTCCCGATTCGATAATTAACCGGCCGATAGCGGTCTCCGAGAAATCTCGGAGACCTCGAACCGGCCCCTCGCTCGCCGTTTTTCCCGCCTTTCGTCGCGTCTCGCGATTTCGGCCACCTGCTCGCCCCCGATTCGACGATCTCGCCGATTCGCGTGTATATCGTTCGACGCCGATCGGACACGCTGCTCTTTTATCGAGCACGAGAAACGCGCTTTTTGTAACACCGACTGTTTTTAACGCTATGCCGTCCGCAGATCCTAGGTATAATTCTTTCGTTTGACGCCGGCATGGTAGCTTGGAAATTTTAGATTTAAAAAGGAAGATTTCGAAGATGGCGGTGATATAAATTCCTAAAATTAAGATATGTCATCCAAGAATTTTCGTACTTGGTTCTTAGTTAAATAAGCACAATGCTACAGTTAGTTTGCTGCCTCTTAACACCCAAGAAATATAGTTCGAATGTTATTTCAGTTTTTTAAAATGGCACCAAACTGGTACCACCGGCATACAACAGATTGTTTTTGCATGGCACCAGCGTGGTGCCACCGGACGTCATAGTGTTAATACCGAGTTCGATATTTTTGTCATATTTATGCTTGAATTGGGCAGTTCTGTTCGATCGTTTTCTATGGGGAAAAGATTCATATTAGGTTATTAACACTTTATCGACCGCTAGCCTATTTATCGGCTTTTCGATTGCCAATGTTTATCGATCGCTAGCCTATTAATCGGCTTTTCGATTGCCAATGCTTATCGACCGATAGCTTATTAATCGACTTTTAGCTATCGACGGTTTTCGCTTCTTTACTGTTTTGTTAGTAGCTGACCTCCTGTATGCTGACCTCCCCATATCCTTATGAATTATAATTATAATAATTATTATTATTTATTATTATTTTTAAAGGAATAAGCACAACACAATGAATAGCGAAAATTTAGCCGGTACTGGGAGCAAATGCGCGCGCGACTAAGCCAGTCCTTACTGAGTGGCAGCCTCAACCACGACCGGACGATAAATTGTTAAATAAGCACAATGCTACAGTTAGTTTGCTGCCTCTTAACACCCAAGAAATATAGTTCAAATGTTATTTCAGTTTTTTAAAATGGCACCAATCTGGTACCACCGGCATACAACAGATTGTTTTTGCATGGCACCAGCGTGGTGCCACCGGACATCATAGTGTTAATACCGAGTTCGATATTTTTGTCATATTTATGCTTGAATTGGGCAGTTCTGTTCGATCGTTTTCTATGGGGAAAAGATTCATATTAGGTTATTAAGTACGAAACGATTTTGAGACTGAAAGGGTTTGGTTTATTATATTCTGGGGCCTTGCCCTCGACCCTGGGGGGCCTTGTCGAACCGCGCGGTTCGTTCTGGATATCAAAATCTCCAGATCGGAATTTTTCAAACCGTCGACGCACTGTAAGTTCATTAACCACATCTCGTTAACATCTCGTTAACACATCGATTTGCCTGCGCCGCATTACAGTAATGTCTCTCTAATTGACGCTCGGATTGTCCACAAAAATGGATGAATTTAGGGAGAGGAGACACGATTATTCTCGATCCTTGCGGTTCATTTTTATGGTCACGAATTGTCAACAATTATAAAAACGAGCTGCAAGGCTCGAATAATCGCATCTCATCTTCCTTCCGCTCACAATCTGAGCGTCAGTTAGGGAGACATTACTGTAGTTCCACGACGGAACTCATGCTAGAAAATAACGCGAATTTTTGATTAATCCGTGGCTTACAATATTTAACCCTCAGACGACGATACGACAAAACTATTAAAAAGCAAAGAGTGCGTCTGAAAGCGAGATGGCGAATCCCTTCTCGCTGCAAAAAGAAAAAAGGATGAAAAGAACGATCGAAGTAAAATATCGGGAACATCGGATATCAAACTCGATGCTTTCAGGTAATCGGACATTTCATACTTAACGACCTAATACGGATCTCTTCCCCGTAGAAAAAGATCGAACAGGATCGAGACCTGATAATTTCAATTGATCCGAAATGGAATATGCGAAATCGGCCATTTCGATCGACCCGACGGTTTTAGCGTCTCCAAGACCGAGAACAAGTTCGAGCACAGCTTCCCATGGACGATCGTTCGGGTAACCGCGGACGAAGCCGAATTTTCGACATCGTTCGAAACGACTCGGAGATTAGCGCGCGTCGAAATACCAAGAATGAGCGATCGGCTCGGACGAAACATCGCCGGCGGATCTCTCGCGCTACATTCGAGAAAGGGTTGATAGCCGCGTGAAACGAGAGAGGATCGAGCAGGTTTTCCATCGGATCGAATCGAAACGAATCGAAACGATACGAAACGAAATGGCGATAGGAGAACGCGGGCGCGCGCGCGCGGTCCCGTCGAAGCGCGCGACTTTCTTTTCCCGGCTCTCTGCCACCGCAAAGAGAAGATTCGCCTAGAACGAGGTTAAACGCGTTGCCACGCTTCGGGAACACTTTCAATCAGGGAAAGTCTGCGCCGTCCGGGGTCTTATTGTCGGTTAACCGGAGGCGGAACTGTCGCCGTGCCTAGCCGATCGACGGCCGACGCCAAAAACCCGTCTCCCCGGGGAATCTCATTTCCGTCGCCCGTTCCTCCATCATCCGCTCCCGGTAATTGATAACCGGCCGCTTCCGACCGAGCCAATTTCACCTAGCTTTTCACTTCGTGCCTGTTTCCATCAGGTGAGCGGGAGGAGCCGAGAGCCGCGGAATCCGCGCGCGCGCGAATCAAGAGAGCAAGCCGATCGTCTCTGGTCTCCTCTTCTCTCGGCGCGCGCGGTTCGCCCGCAACCTTGGCGCCGATCCAATTCGAGCGAGCACGGCTGCTTGAAATCACGACAGGGCCAGGTGTGTCCCAGCGAGATCAGCTGTCGGCCTCTCAGCGATCGAACGCGATCGGGAGAGAGAGACGATTGCGAGAGAGCTTGTGCTACCGTCGCGTCCGTGAGCGATTATGCGCGCGAGAGAGAGAGAGAGCCCAGCCCTCGATTCGAGCCGGTTCAGCAGGCTAATCGGTAATTGCATCTCCATCTGCGATTATTAGCCTGCGATTAGCCCTTCGTTAGTCCACCGGATGCTCGGAGAAACGGACCTTGAGCGGGTTTGCCGAGGAGTTTGCTGGTACGTTTCACTACGAAGCGATTATTGCGGGAAAGCTGAACGATTTCGAGCGAATTGAATCTTGTTCTGGTTATTCGAAGCGCTTCTGTTGGCGGTCTCTCGTTCCAGAGGAGACTTCTTCTGTATACGTTAACCCTTTCAGATGCTACAGATGCCTAAAGACGCCGTGAAAAGCTTCCGATCCGCCATTGATGCGCCTATCTTGTCGGAGATCGTTCTGACGAACGCGTGCAACGCGGATCAATTGTTCGACCGTTTCGATATACAGTAATGTCTCCCTTACTGACGCTCAGATTGCGCACGAAAATGGACAATTTTTGGAAGAGGCGATGCAATTATTCGAGCTTTGCGGTTTATTTTTATAGTCACGAATTGTCAACGATTATAAAAACGAGCTGCAAGGCTCGAATAATCGTGTCTCCTCTTCCCAAGTTGTCCATTTTCCTGCGCAATCTAAGCGTCAGCAAGGGAGACGTTACTGTAAATCTAAGAAACGCGCACAGACGAAAAATCGTATCGTCCTACGGAATTGCAATTGAACTATACTACTGTACTTGGTACATGCAAATTAGTGTATGCGACTTGTCCATCGACTTTTTCACTCTATTGTACTCTATTGAACTCTATTGTTGCACTCTATCGAACAGAATTTAAGGCAAAATGTTCGCTAAAGATAATTTCGCAACGTTATTCCAGTCGATTCTAGAAAATGATTTCTAGCATCTTAGAAGATCAAGCAACGTTATCCTAATCCAGCCTCGATTAATTCTAGTCGATTCTAGATAGCAGTAGATTTTTCTACCACGATTTTTCCGCTTCCCGCTACTTTCATTCGTTTGCTCCCGGAGCGGAATTCTTCAGCCTTCCGAGCTCGCGTTCAACCAATTTTTCCGACTTACTTTACTTCCATCTCGTCGGACAAAGTGCATTTTTCACGCGTATGCGATCGAGCCTCGCGACTCACAGAAAACAGTATAACACTTTTAACTTTCTCGACTCGAAACTTCGATCACATCGAAATCATCTCGAAACGCGATGTTACAATTATCAGCCTCGAGTTTCACCGCCGAGTGCGAAGGGTTAACGAAAGCTGAGGCCAACGAGAAATACAGCAACTCGCAACTATTTATTCAACGTCGCGCCTCGATCCAATCGAAACGCGAGCTCCCTTCGATTTTACGACTAACGAGAGTGACCTGAACGAATTCGATAAAGAAAACCCGCTGGCAGCGAGAGGGCTAACTTTATAAATCACTCGATTTGGACGGAAAAATCGGCTAAAACGAGGCTGACGAGGGGAGTCGAGCCCGCCGGGATCGATAACGAGAGAGTTAATTTAGCAGGAGCGTGCAATAACCGGCAGACGGCCATCGATCTGGCCCGCGGACCGGTGCGACGCTCGGAAGCGGAAGAGGAAGCGGAGTTCGAATCAGCGAGATCTATCCCGCGAGATCGGCTGCGTTGTTCCGTTTGTTCGTTGTTTTCGGGCGATTCGCTCGAAAATAGGGTGCAGCGGCTGCTGTGGCAGCGGGCCGGGCGCGATCGTTCGGCGCGACAAAGGCGTTATTAGGTGGCGCGTAGACAAAAGGGTTGAATTCGCGTCTCGCGAGCGCGTTAAATGGGCCGCGTCGCGGCGGCAGCGGAGGGAGACGACGAATACGGGGATCGGTGAATCGGAGTCGATCCTATCGACGCGCGCGACGACGACGACGACGACGACGTCGCCAGGAAGCGAATCTGGGCCGTTGAATCAGGGAAAAGTAAGTGGGTCAAGAGAACGAATGCTCGGCCGATGTCGGCGTCGCTGCGACTTCTGCCGACGAGCAGGAGGATGACGACACGCTCGATGCACAGGTACACACGAAAACAGCACGCGAGTGCGTTCCTCTCTCTCGCTCTCTCTCGCTCTCTCTCTCTGTCGCTCTTCCGCTTCGCTTTTGCCGTCTTCGTCGCCTTTTCCTCGCAGCGAAACGCTTCTGCACTCCGAGAGTCCTTTCACTTTGCATCCACGAGGAAGTCGCGAATTCTCGGTCTCTCTTTCTATCTGTCCCCCTCTCTCCCTCCCTCCCTCCCTCCCTCTCTCTCTCTCTTTAGACCGCCGAACTAGACGAGACGCTTCCTGCCTGGCATTCGTCGACAGTTACGTGGAAATTGAGCACGAGCTTGGCTTGACCGATATTCCTAGCCAGACCGAGAACCGAGCGCCGTTTTAATTGGACCGTTCTCGCGGTCTCGCGAAACGCAATTAAATGTTCGCGCCGACGAGCCGGGTCTCGGCGCTTCTCCCTTGCTTCTGCGGCCGTCCATCGAGCTTACCTCCCCCGCCCTACGACCGTTTCATTGTTTCCATGGCGCGTAACCGAGCCAGATTCCGAGTCAGTTTTTCTCGGGATTTCGTGGGGGGAACGGCTTTCGTGAACGTTTTTCGACTCCGGCCGCTCTTCCGGTACCTCGAACGGCGAGCCTCGGCTCCTCGGCGAGCACGATAATTACAGGCCTCCGAAACCGCCGATTATTTATTCATCGGGACGATACGATCGTGAGAGAAATCGCGAAAAAAGAGGAGCGATTTTGGTGCACCGGCTTCTAAGTCGATCGAGAACTGTCTCCAAGTTGAATCGCTTTATTAATTCCGTTGATTCCGTTAATTTTATCATCGAAGTAGGAACGAATCGAGGTGGAAGATCATCGAAAATAATGTCTAACACCTTCGAAAATCAAGCATTAGTTATCCTAATCCAGTCGATTAATTCTAGCCGATTCTAGATAGTAATAGATTCTTCTACTACGATTTTTCTGCTTCTCGCTGCTTCAATTCATTCGATCGCGGAGCGGAATTCTTCAGCCTTCCCAGCTCGCGTTGTTGATTCCGTTAATTTTATCATCGAAGTAGGAACGAATCGAGGTGGAAGATCATCGAAAATAATGTCTAACATCTTCGAAAATCAAGCATTAGTTATCCTAATCCAGTCGATTAATTCTAGTCTATTCTAGATAGTAATAGATTTTTCTACTACGATTTTTCCGCTTCTCGCTGCTTCAATTCATTCGCTTGCGGAGCGGAATTCTTCAGCCTTCCCAGCTCGCGTTGTTGATTCCGTTGATTCCGTTAATTTTATCATCGATGCGCGAAGTAAGAACGGATCGAGGTGGAAGATCATCGAAAATGATGTCTAACATCTTCGAAAATCAAGCATTAGTTATCCTAATCCAATCGATTAATTCTAGCCGATTCTAGATAGTAATAGATTCTTCTACTACGATTTTTCCGCTTCTCGCTGCTTCAATCCATTCGCTCGCGGAGCGGAATTCTTCAGCCTTCCGAGCTCTCGCGTTGTTGATCCCGTCGATTCCGTTGATTTTATTATTGACGCGCGAAGTAGGGACGGATCGAGTTCGATCTTTTCTATCGAACACTTTCGCGACGATAATAGCGCGACACACAAACGTTGCCGATAAATACGCGCTCAAAGGTGTTCTCGATCCCGGCGCGGGCTCGCCGCAGCGTAACACCGAAGTTTCGTTTCGGTCGATTCGGCCGGATCGTGAAAAGCAGCTACGATAATAGCCGACCATAATGCCGCCGTTAATCCCGCGATCCGCGGCTTTACGAAACTTTCAGCGAGCGGCGGCGGCTATATTTTGCCCCGGCGCGCGCGGCGCGAGGATAACGAGCGGCGAAGCGTTCCTTTCCACGTGTATGACTTATACGCTTGTCGTGTGCATTGCCTGTTCGTTTAACCGGGCGCCGATCGATATCGAACAATAGCGGAAGACGGTCGTGCTGGTAATAAAGAACGGGTCACGTCTCGAATTAAAACGGAGACGTCTGTTCCGATACGTTCCGTTCCCGCTGCCGGCGGCTCTCTCATCGATCAGAATACACTCGCTCGGCTTTCGAAATAGAAGAAGAACCCGGTGCGCCTTTAAACTTGAATGCGTTCTCCCAAGAACGATCAACCGCCGCGGGGAGACCCGTCGCGTCCCGACGCGTCCCATCGCGTCGCGTCGCGTCGCGCGATCGATTCCTCGCGGACACTGAAATAATTACCCGAATGAAAACGTAATCGCCCGAAAGACGACCGGATGCTTCGCTCCGCTGAAAACAGACGTTCGATCGCAGTCTACGACGATTGATCCGGCGTCGTTCGCCTGGTCGCTACGTTTCTTGATAACGCGTCCGAGTGTGCCTTTATCGCGATAATCTGATCTATCGATCGATCTCGAGCCCTGCGATTTTATCGAACTTTGCTTTAAATGTATCATCGACGGCTCTTGGAATTCACAAGTTATTCATACAAGAGTTTCGTAGAACGCTCCTACGACCGATTTAACTCCTTAAATGGTATCCTCGTCGACGTTAACGATTTTATAGAATTCGTTCGACTTTTCTACTTGCGTTCGCGCGTCTTAGACACGATCATGTATTTTGCGAGGGTCGTGAGATTCGATTGGCCGTGAGATTCTTTCTGTACCGAGGGCTCGCGCCCGTTAATTAACCCTTAGGGGACCGAAACTATTTATTTCCAGTTTACACACTGCCAAGTCCAGACTGTTTCTCGGACGAAGAGAAATTTTTTACTGAAAATTTAGAGAAATATAGAAAAGAAAAATATAGAAAAAAAATATAGAGAAGAGAGATATTCGTTTTTCTAATTAAAACTTCGTTGATATATTTTCATGCCTATTCTTCCAATGTTTCCTGCCAGATTTTACGGTTTTGTTGATTTCTGCCGCGTGTATGGCGGCATTGGACCGTTAAGGGTTAATAAATAATAATAATAATAACAACAATGTAACGATAATAACAATGATAATAATTAGGACAACGAAATTTCCCGTTACGCGACTTCGATTTTTCCGTTTCTCGCTACTTTAATTGATCTGCTTAAATTCTTGAATTCTTCAGCCTTCCGAGCTCGCGTTCAACCAATTTTTCCGACTTATTTTACTTCCATTTCATCGGACAAAGTGCATTTCACGCGTATGCAATCGAGCCGTGCGACTCACAGAAAACAGCATGACACTTTTAACTTTCTCGAATCGAAACTTCGATCACATCGAAATCATCTCGAAACGCGATGTAACAATTATCAGCCTCGGGTTCACCGCCGAGGTTCACCGCTCGAGTGCAAAGGGTTAACGAAAGCTGAGGCCAACGAGAAATACAGCAACTCGCAACTATTTATTCAACGTCGCGCCTCGATCCAATAAAAACGCGAGCTCCCTTCGATTTTACAACTAACGAGAGTGACCTGAACGAATTCGATAAAGAAAACCCGCCGCAGCGAGAGGGCGAACAATAGATAATATAATAATAATTCAATAATAACATAGAACAGTATGACACTTTCAACTTTCTCGACTCGAAGCTTCGATCACATCGAAATCATCTCGGAACGCGATGTAACAATTATCAGCGATGCCTCGGGTTCACCGCTCGAGTGCGAAGGGTTAACGAAATTGAACGCCAATGAGAAAGTAAAATTTACAATATGATTAGAGTAATTGGACTTACGTGTGGGAGGCTGGCGGTAATGCAAGTGCTGGAGGCTCTGCGTTTGATGGTGGTGATGGTGGTGCGGCGGTCCCATGGCCGGTCCCATGGCGTGGTTCCCGTGTTGATGGTGCGGCGAGCTCCCTCTGTGCGGATGGTACTGGGAGGGATGATGCTGATGGGGGTGATAGGAGGGCGGCAGGAAGCCCGCCGTCGACGGATAAACGCCAGGACTGTGACAGGCTGACCTGCCGAGTGCTGCTGTCGGGCATTCGTCAAACAAGGTGCCATGAGAAACTCTGTGTCGTCCGACGGAATCGTTCTCGCGGACGCGCGGGCCCGTTTACACCGCGAACAAATCGATAAACAATCGGGTATCGCGAGACGGTACCCGCCGCTCCGCGCCGTCCGTCCCGCGCTCGATAATCCGGGACTATCGAGTTTCGAGGGATCGCGTAGCTCGTTCAATTTTCACCGATCGGCTCTCCCATCGCCGCCGCGACGAATCGAGCGCCGAGTTTATCAATGATGCACACGGCTCGAACGATTTCGAGAAGTCTCTTTCGGGGAAATTGGGACGATCGGTCTGTCGATTCCCGCCGCGTTGTCTGAATCGTCCGCGACGATTTCGTCTCCGCGGGTCGCGTCGCGTCGCGTCGCGTCGTCGTCTACGGGTCGTCTAGAGTCTAGGCCGTCCGTCTCGCTTAATTGAGCCGTCTTCCGTAATTACGAGCTTTTATTTCCCTCTCCTCTCTCTCTCTTTCTCGCTCTTCGTTTGTCTATCTATCTATCCACGTCCGGCCGGTTTCTCCTATTCGACGCGCGGATGGCGACGACGTCCACTTACCTGACGACAAATGAGAGTGATGGGACGCCAGGCTCGGCTGGAGGGACGTGTTAGGGTTGAGCCTGGTCTTCAGTAAGAGATTCGCGTCCTCGTTAGCGCCCGAGGACGTGCTGGACTCGACGTCGCTGACTCCGCTGTCCGCGGGGCTCGCTGGCAGTGATCCGCTTCCTGTTTCCCATGCAACAAAACAGAGATACGCTTCCTTTGGTAATTGCCGTCCATCGCCGACGCCGATCAACGTCGGCCGGGGAGACCCGCTCGCCGGGCCCAACGATTTTGCAACAACCCTCCTCCCTCTCCCGACCCGCACGATCGCCGTGCCGTTTCCGCGCCGAACTGAATCGCTAAACCGCAGAAAAGAGAGCGCGTCGTGTCGTTTCCGCGGCGCGCACGCTTCATCGCGGATACCTGTTCTCGGGAGGAGACTCTGCCGATCTTCGCGTTGCGTGGGCGATCTTTGATCTAAGCCGATTGCTACGGCCGCGACAATCGTTGTTGATTTTTCTTTATTTTTATCGCAAAGCGATTTGTTTTCTAAATGACTGTTTACCTTGGTTGAATTGTCCCAACTAGCATTTCTGGTCGTTAAAAAGCGAAGCTTTCGATTGTTAATATATTGTTTAAATAAATGGAATTACAGTTAGAACTGTATAGAGTTCTATTGAGATCTATATCGAGACCTATGTAGAGTTTTAAATTGAGTCCTATACAGGATGTCCCGAAAATGTCTCGCAATTCATAATAAAGGGTTCCTCGGGTTATTTAAAGAAACTTTTTCCTTGGCGAAAATTCAATCCGCGGCTTCGTTTGCGAGATATTAGCAAAAAACGGCGACCAATGCGAGCCGAGATCGGTCGGCGCGTGGCGGCAGAGTCAATCAGCGGAACTGGGCGTCGCGCGCTCGTCGGCCGTACCGCCTCGCGCCAGCCGAGCTCGCCTCTCATTGGTCAGCGTTTTTCGTTGATAACTCGTAAACGGAGCCGCGGATTGAATTTTCGCCGAGGAAAAAGTTGCTTGGAATAATCTCAGGAATCCCTCGTTTCCTGGAAAGACCATAATTTTGGGAAACCTTGTATAGAGTCTTATATATGAGTTCGACAGAGTATAGAATATTATCTAGCGTTGCTTAAAAGGCGCGCAATATTCCCGTCACTGCAAAATACCCTGCAAAGTGACAAATTAGCGGATAAGACATTTGAGCCAACGACGGCGGAATAATTGAACGTCTACGTCGAAGCGAGTCACGTTTAGGAGCTACACATCGAGTATAGTTGCGCCGATAAATATTCATAGCCGTCTATAGGAGATCGTTATCGGCGAAGAATTTCTGTCCAGCACGGCTGTGAAATAGATCGCGCGGCAATGAGTCTGTTCGAAGACAGAAACGTCCAGATCCAGCGAGTCTAGTAAATCGTGTCTGGCAGCTGTCACCGGCGACGACAAAGATCGTAGCTCGCGACGAGATTCCGGCGTTGCTGATCGAGCGGCGGCTTCGTTCGATTCGCTCGTAATCGAACCGATCCGCTGTTAAAAAGAAACGAGAAGGCGCGGAGGTGGCTGCTGGCAGTCTGGTTGCAAATGAAGCTGGTCAAACGGAGCAAGAGGATTGATCGCGACCGAAATTAAAGCGGCCGCGCGCGCTAGGAGCCGCGCGGAGCTTTCTGGGACGAGGAGGTCGAATTTCACGCGACGCCGTCGTCGTCATCGTCGTCGTCGTCGTCGCTGGGACTCATTCCGCTCGGTTTCTCTCCGGTCTTTGTGCGCCGGAGGAGCGAATTAGAGGCTCCGAGGTGGTCCGAGCGAGCAGGAGAGCGAGCGAGCGAGCGAGCGAGCGGTTCCTAACTCGCTCGCTTTATCGAGCAGCCGAGCGCGCCGAACGTGTTTTCGCGTGCGCCGTCAATTAAAGGCATCTTTATGCAACGGGCGAAGGTCATCCGGTCATTGGGTATGCATATCGCTCGTGCTTCCCACGGTCTCTGTCTCTCCCTCTTCCCGTGTCTCCTCTCTCTCTCTCTCTCTCTCTCTCGCTCTCTATCTATCTCACTCTCTCTTTCTCCCTCGAGGCACGGAGAGCGGGAGAGCAAGAGAGAGAGAGAGAGAGAGAGAGAGAGAGGAGAGAGGGACCGGAGGAGAAAGGGAGAAAGCAAAGCGTCTGGAACCAGTCCTTAAAGGTCCTGTGCGCGCTCGGAAAGGTCCGTCTCGTTCCGTCTTGGCCCGTCTCGGTCACCGCCGCCGCCGACACACGTCGGAAACGACGTCGGCTGTTATGCAAAACCGCCGTCCATCTCGAGCGTGCACCGAAGCCGAAGCCGAAGCCGAAGCCGGCTCCGTTCGATCGCTCTCGCGGGGTCCAGCGGCACACTCGGCACTCGCGGCGGCCGTAGCCTTTTATGCAACCGACGATTATTTCGGTAATCGACCTCCCCGGCGAGCAGAGCTGTTTGCTTGCTCGCCGCTTTGCTCTTCGCTCGCTCTCTTGAACCGGATCGCTCGTGAAACGCCGAGGAGAGCTCTCCCGTCCCCGCGCCAACCTCGCGTTACGCAACCAACTTTTGCAAAGGTTCGGCCCGAGACGCCGCGCGATTTCTTCTCACCGGCTCGCACGAGAATCGCGCCGCGCCGTCTTTCCTTACCGTCCCGATCTCGATTACAAACCGATCTCTACCACCCCTCCCTTTCGCCTCCGCGGCTGTGGAAATCGGTCCATTCCGATTCGCTCGGCGGTCTCTTGCGATTCCACGGTCCCACGATTCGGAGAAACGCACGCCGTTTCGGCGCGCCTTCGCGCGGATTCTCCGCGAGCGGACCGCCGCGTGTTCGCGCGAAATCGAGCGTTTCCTGGAGCCGAAACGCGATCTCTCCCTCTCTCTCTCTTTTTTTCGACGATTTTTACCTCTTAGCTGCGAACAATCGATGTGCTCTCGTCGCAGACAAATCGAAATTTCGCGCGCGTAGCGTTGAACTTGCAAAACTTGCCGAGAGAGAAACCGCGAAAGATGATAAAAAAAATTGACCGACGCAACTGAGAGGTCAACGAGTGGAAAATCATGGCGCAAGACGCGAGAAGACGTCGAGCGTTTCTGCGGCCGGGCGAGGACCGCTTTGCCGATCTGCAAGACAGGGGACGAAGGAATTAAAGGGCGCGAAGACAGTGCGGGACAAGGGCTCATCTTCTATGCAGCGGATCACGCACGCATTAGGCAAGCATTGTCGGCGTTACGGAGTCAAGTATGCACCCTATTCAACGACGGCGAGCTTTTCTTAACGGTGGCTCGAGATCACCCTCCTCCCCTCGAGCCCGTCCGCCGAAGACGCAGCGGAATCTTTTAACCGGCTCGAGCTGTCGCGATTGTTTACCCGCGCGATTACAAGACTGCGAATCACTGTGCGTCTCGCGGGCTGCGAAGGGTCTTTCGAGAAGGCAACATGGAAATTTCAACGAGATCGCCCCGTCCCTACCGCTCGTAAATCGTGCGTTAAAATGCCCCGAGACTCGACCGAGATTCTATTCCCGAGAAAATCGAAGGCGACCGAAATTGTTCTGCGCTATGCCAGGCCTTCTTTGCGCGAGGATTATAGCCTTATCAGTCGAAGAAGCGTCGTCGATTATCTCTGATTTCTGATTAGCTGAGCACGGTGCTCATTTCGTCGAATATTGTTTACCCGTCGAGCTCCGACGCGCGTTTTTCGAAGAATGGAAAGATCGATTTCATTTCGATTTTTCGCGGTTCGAACGATGGAATTCGTGCGATCGTTTGTTGAGAAAGAGTCGTTATAATTTCAACAATTCGAAAATAATCAATCGCGAGACCGGTCATTTTGGCCTAATTTTCCTTCGGCTTGTTGACAAAAATGGACGATTAGGGAAGACTCGCGCCTCGTCTTTATAATCGTCAACAATCGGCAGCTATAAAAATGAACCGCGAGGCTGGAATAATCGCATCTTTTCTTTCCAAATTGTTTACAAGCTGAAGACAAATTAGGAAGAATTTACTGCACATAGATTTAGCGTCGACACATTTTACGCGGATCACAGATCGAGCTTCGTTAGCACGGAAGGTATCAACCCTTTGCACTCGAGCGGCGACTCTGAGGCACCACGGAGATCGTTGTATCACGTGCCAAGATCATTTTTATATATTTATATATTATCTATCATTATTATATATTTACATATTAATTTATTTTATATATTATTAAAGTTATATTATCTACCATTATTATATATTTATATATTAATTTATTTTCTATATTGTCAAAGTTATATTATCTATCATTATTATATATTTATGTATTAATTTATTTTATATATTATCAAAGTTATATTATCTATCATTATTATATATTTATACATTAATTTATTTTATATATTGTCAAAGTTATATTATCTATCATTATTATATATTTATGTATTAATTTATTTTATATATTATCAAAGTTATATTATCTATCATTATTATATATTTATACATTAATTTATTTTATATATTGTCAAAGTTATATTATCTATCATTATTATATATTTATATATTAATTTATTTTATATATTATCAAAGTTATATTATCTATCATTATTATATATTTATATATTAATTTATCTTATATATTATCAAAGTTATATTATCTATCATTATTACATATTTATATATTAATTTATCTTATATATTATCAAAGTTATATTATCTATCATTATTACATATTTATATATTAATTTATTTTATATATTATCAAAGTTTAGATTTCTTGAAAATCGTTAAAAGCTTAAATGTTGTATGAATCGCGGGACTCGGTTTCATATACATAAAATGCGCTTTGTTATATAAAATGGAAATACTATAAGGCAGAGAAATTCTTTTAGTTTCACAACTGAAGCGGCTTCGAGTGCAAAGGGTTAATTTTAATTTAGGGTAAAAAAGAGACCGGTCGAACCTTCAGAACGAATAAAATAAATTCGAATAAAAAGTTGGCGCGATAAAGAGGTCAATCTGACGATCTGACCGCGATCGTTACGATTTTCGAAAGGAGCAAAACGCGCTTTTAAAGGATCGAAGAGCTCGGGTCGGTGAGCCGGGTCCTGGAAACGGAACGCTGCGAATTTTCGCGGAGCCGGTTGCGACACGGCGGCGAATCGATTTTCCGTTCGATCGAGCAGCCGCGGCCAATAATAATATTTATAGAGCAATATCGGCGGCCGATTGGTAAACAGCCGGACAGGAAATCGTTTCTCGCCCGGCATCGGCCGAGCTCCGGTAAACGTTTGACTTTCCTCTCGGACAGGTTTTCATGGGCACGTAGACGCGTAGATCGTTCGCGCGGCCTCCCATTGGCCGTTTCTCGGTCGGTCGGTCGGCCGACGGCAATCCCCCGCCGTTGACATTAATCGCCGGAGACGACGGGGTGGCGGTAAAAAACGCGAAAATTCCTGTCGAAGTCGCGTCCGCGTACCGGCATTATCGATTTCTCGGCTTCGCCGTCGACACGCGGCGAGATTTCACTCGGCGTCGTCTCCTTCTCTCTCTCTCTCTCACACACACTCTCTCTCTTCTCTTCTCTTTTTCTATTCCCGCGGTTTTTCTATTTTCGCGGGACACTCGTCAAGAAATTTTAACCGGCTTCTCGACTTCCGCTTTTAGAACGGCCCGGCGTATCTCGCCCCGTTTCGCGCGCGCAGACGCCTCTAAATGATTAATCTTTCAATTTTTCACGAACCCCGGCTAGCAGTTCTCCCCGGAAAATTTTCGGCGACCTGAACAACCGTTTCTCTTATTTTCGCTGGAAATCTAGAGAAAGGCAAACCGAAGGCAAAGGCTGCCGATCTCTCGTTACGCGGACTGTTTTATATTATTCGGTGTTATTCGATGTAGCACGATATATTTACCGTTTAACAATTAACAGTTTATATAGTAATGTTATCGAGTTTAAGTTTATTCCCACGCGGTTCTCAATATTTTTGCCGATCTTACGAATACGTTTCATTGAAATCATAGGACGAGTATGTTCGTTGCAGCGTACGTAAAACTGTGATTTTTCTGCGACGAGTATGCTCGTCGTTTCGCGTCTAACAGGTTAAAAATTGTCCTTCATTTACGTTTGCAAGGTTCATTATTTTGTTGACGATTTTTTGATCTTTTTACTCGTTACGTAGCTTTTAATGTACGTCGTCAAATAGACCGCCGTCTTGGGGGTAAAATAGAGGAAAAAATAACAGATAGGACAAAATAAAAGATAGGAAAAAATAAAGGAAAAAATAAAGGACGAAATACAGCATAAAATAAGGGATAAAATAAAGAATAAGATAAAAGACAAAATAAAAGATAAAATAAAGGACAAAATACAGGAGAAAATAAGGGATAAAGGAAAGAATAAAATAGAAGACAAAATAAAAGATAAAATAAAGGAAAAAATAAAGGATAAAATGAAGGAGAAAAAATAAAGGATAAAATAAAGTATATAAAATAGAGGATAAAATAGAAGATAAAATAAAGGAAAGAATAATGGACAAAATACAGGACAAAATAAGGGATAAAATAGAGGACAAAATAAAGGACAAGATAAAGAATCAAATAGAGGACAAAATAAAAGATAAAATAAACGAAAAGATAAAGGATAAACTAAAGGACAAAATAAAGAATAAGGGGACGAAATAAAAGGCAAAATAAAGAAAGAAATAAAGTACAAAATAAATGAAGAAATAAGGGATAAAACAAAGGACAGAGAACGAAACGCTTGAAAAACTAAGGGAGAAGATGGGCATTCTAGAAGAAGAACAAAATCGATCCAAGGGACCGTGACAAGGGATGGGGCATGGTGGCCGGAACTATCACTGACCTGGCGTACTCGTCGAAGCGATAGTGGCAGTGGTGTAGGGCGGTTGGCCTATCTGAGCATGGCCGGCCAAGTGGCGGCCGTATCCGTTCTGCACCCCTAGACCGTGCTGCTGGGGATGCTGGGAGAGAATACCGTGCAACAGACGAGTCCCCGTGGTGGTCGTCGTCGTGCCGGTCGATCCTGGCTCCGCTTTAACGCTCGCCAAGCCGAGCTGCTCCTTCTCGCTAGCATCGTGTGGCTGGACTTCCCTGGTGTCCACTGGAATTACAAGAAAGAAAAAAAAACAAGCGTTACGTTAGCTTCGGCGTCCACGTTTTCGCAGCCGGCGCGAACAAACAGCTGTAAGTAACACTTAAAGTGTTACAGCGCCGTCCGGAGAGTCTTGCACGGTTATTTGCATAACAGAAGGATTACATCTACCGACAGGGGATCAGGAACACCGGCGATTTCGCTTTCCAGCCGACTGCCTCCGATCGACTTGGCGATCCATTCTTTCGCGCCTCGGGTTGCCGCAACCCTAACGTAAACATTCGGCGGCCGCGCGCGCGCGCTCGCTTTCATTCATGCCACGCGATTGTTTATAGAGCATAGGAGTGGATTACGTTCCATCGCGGACTTCGATCGCGGCCGGTTTCCAATCGGAACCGTCTGCCGATGCTGCTATTAATCTTTCCGCGGTCTCGGATCGAAGGAATTCTCGCTACGGATCGAGCGATCTATAAACTGTTCGTATTTGTACACAGTTTCGGCTGATCGGCTCTTTTCGAAGGTAATTTCTGCGGTTTTGCGAGCGATTTTCACGCTGTTTCGCACGCTTTTGGTACAGTTTCTCTTCGCGTTATCGTTAATACGTTTATAGAAATGAGTTTGCGAACGCTTATGCGTATTACTAGACGGCGCTTTTCATGCATTCGTAGCAAAAATGTGTATAATTTGGACCGGTGAGAATATTAAACAGATACTAAGAACGCGATGTTCTCAGTATATCAACGTGAAATTATCAAAATTCTATAAACTGTTCGTCTTTGTACACAGTTTCGGCTGATCGGCTCTTTTCGAAGGTAATTTCTGCGATTTTTCGAGCGATTTGCAGGCCGTTTCGCACGCTTTTGGCACAGTTTCTCTTCGCGTTATCGTTAATACGTTTATAGAAATAAGTTCGCGAACGCTTATGCGTATTACTAGACACCGACTTTTATGCATTCGTAGCAAAAATGTGCATAATTTGAAACGGTGAGAATATTAACCCTTCGCACTCGAGTGGCGAGTCCGAGGCACCACTGAAATGATTGTATCACGTTCTAATATCACTATTATATCTCTCTCGTCGAAGCTTAGATTATAAATATTATTAAAAGCATAACCGTTCTACAAATCAGGAGACTCAATTTCGTACGCATAAAATGCGCTTTGTCATATAAAATGCAATTACCGTAAGTCAGAAAAATTATTTCAGACTTACCGTGAAAATGGCTTCGAGTGCAAAGGGTTGAACAGAAACTGAGAACTCGATGCTCCAAGTATCAAAATTGCGAAATTATGAAAATTGCGAGAAAGAAAGAGAAAACTTGCGCTTCGATCTCGCGCAGTGCAACCGACGCGGACATTTTTACGTCGCACAAAGATTCGCTGCACATATGTCCTCGTATTGCACGCGTTCTAGCTATCCTAATCGATACAGACATGTTCATAGCAACACAAACAGCAATTTCTCCCAAATTCGCGCTCGGATTGCTCGAACAATCGTATCCCCGCTCCCCGAAATTGTCCATTTCCGTGGGCAATCCGAGCGCGAATCGTGGAGAAATGACCGTAAATCTCACAAGAGAACAGCCGCGAATCACATTCTCGGTCATTTCTAACAGCAGTTGTACAAGACTATCGACGCGGGATCTAGGAAAAACGTGGATCGAATAACCGCGAGATTCGACGATTTTCGATGATTTCCGTTCGATCGGAACAGGGATCTCGATCGAAGGGAAGAAATCGAGCGGTTCGATCGGCCGGTTCGCTTCCTAACGGTAGCAAGAAGGCCGAGGAAGTGCGACGGGGGAAAAAAAGAGAGGCATGGGAGGTGTTCTCGAGGGGTATAGCGCGGCGCTGCGGAGAGGAAGTGAAAGCCGGTGTCTCTCCTTGACCCACTGCAACGTTTCTACCTTCCTTTCAGGCAGCGCCAACCTCGCGGCTTCATTAAGCAATTTCTCGCTGCGACGGGAGGGAAAAATCGCCTCGGCCCGCCTCGCCTCGCCTCGCCGCGCCGCGCCGCGCCTCGCCTAACCACGGCGTGGAAAATCGACTCCGCGCCGATGACGCCGCGTAGCCTGCGTGGCGAACGCGCGCGCGCGGCGAGGCCCCGCGAGCGAGCCCGCTTTCTTTGACTCCCGCCAGCCTCTCTCGACCGTGGTCCCCTGGATCGTCATTGTCGCTCGTTTCTCCTCGTGCTCGCTGAAAAGTGTGTCGACCGCTTTTTTCCCCCCCTCGCCCACCCCGCGCTGCCCCCGCCGGGCAGCGCGCGGTTCTCGCTTTTCGGCGCGCCCACACGTTCGAAACGATCGGACTTCGCAGACCGGGGGTTGCGCAATCGGATGAGGCCCGCGAGATGTGTGGTTGCGCTCCAGACGAGTCTGGCCGACCGGGTTTCTGTCTCTCGTGAGAAAGTCCCGGCGATGACGAAACCGTGCCACCGGGGCCCCCCTTCGCAGAAACAACGTGCCCGCGCTCGATTTCCTTATTTCGAGAGCGCCCGCCTCTCTCTCTCTCTCTCTCTCTCTCTCTCTCTCGCTCTTTCTATCCGTACGTCGGAATCGCTCGGCTTTCGCGGTCGATGCCGATCCGTTCGCGTTCTTCGGAAACGAACGCCGCGCGATCACGACGGTGGGATCGCCGCGCACGCGAAATCGGGGAGGGCCCCGCGGTCTCGGATCCACCGTTCTGTTACGGACCTTTGAACTTTCGAGACTTTTTGAACGCTCTCGCGGATACACGGACTGCGCGCGGGATTTTTTGTTTCTTTCTTTTTTGTTTTATTTTTTCTTGGAGTTTCGTCGATTCCTGCTTCGTTTTAATTGGGACGATTCTCGGTCTAGTCGGAGATCCGCGAGGTTTTGCGTAAAAGCATTACGCGCGACATTTTATATGTTGGATTGTGTTACTTCTTTGTTCTTTTTTCTATTGATTTTTCTATCGATTTATCTCGTCGTTTATTTATATTATTGTGTAGCTTTTCGTACCTTATTTTTTTTAATGCGCACTGGGCAACAAAGGGTTTCTCTCTTTGACCATTTCTATTACTATTATTATTATTATTAGTAGTAGTAGTATTATTGTCGTTGTTATTAATATTATTATTATCTTGCGAGTTCTTAGAGGATTTCCTCTTTGGTTTGTGCCTATTTTGAACGGATCACGCCAAGTTCGTGTAGGTGTCTCTATAGTAGAAATCATCTTACTATTGTCGTTGCATTTAGAATGATTGCTTTCTGTATATGCGAATGTATATGTGTTGGTAAGTGTAGTATATCTAGATTCTGTATGAATGATTTTGGGGTAATGCCTGTTGTCGATAGTAAATAGATGAATGGTATTATTCTCACTCTCTCTCTTGGTTTCATATTCTTTTTATTTCTTGACCTAGTCGAGTGCATTCTTCCTTTCTTTTCTATGCATTTTATTTTTACGTTGTGGTCATTGTTACGTTGTAGTACTGCTGTGTCAATGATGTACGTGGTTCTATTTATTTTATCTATGTATAAGTGTGATATCTGGTTTATTAGCTATCTTATTATTATTATTATTATTATTATTATTATTATTATTATTAACACTAAACCTACCAAGCAGTAATACTAACTGTCACGTACTGCTTCACAAAAGTGAGAAGACCGAATTTATTTGGAATTTGTCAAGTTTTTATTATAAAACTTGCTCCAATAATATAACTTATTCAAGCGTTTTCACGAAGGAGTCTCGGAACTTTGCAGAATTGCAAAATAAGAAAGCGGTCGCTTTGACCGCGGTAGGTTTAGTGTTAATAGCATTATTATTATTAATATTATTATTATTATTAATAATAATAGTATTATTATTATCATTATTATTATTAATAATAGTATTATTATTTTCAATATTATTATTATTATTATTATTATTATTAATAGTATTATTATTATCAATATTATTATTATTATTATTATTATTAATAGTATTATTAATATCAATGTCATTATCATCGTTAACATCATCATTAACACTTTTATTACCATGATCACGCTCGATATTTCAAAAAGCGAACGCGTAGCAGGAAAAGCGACCGATCCGTAGCAAGCCCGCAATCGCGATCGATCCACGGCCGGCAGATGAGGACAGGGACGAGGACAAGCCTTAAGAAGCGTCCGGGTCAAAATTCAAGGCGAGTCGTCGGTTTCTCAGGGAAGTCGATCATCGTCGCGAAGAACAGGCTCGAATGAAGCCGGGCCGGGCCGGGCCGGTGGTGGTGAGCGGATCGTAGTCACGGTCGACGAGGAACGATCCTCGATCGATATCTCGGACGCGTCGACGTCAGCGGCGCGCGCGATCCGTGAATCGAATCGCTAATTGGGCATCGGGGCTGTCCCGGCTAAACAAGTTTCGGTTTCTTGTCCGATCGGAAAGAACGCGGTCCGAGCGACGAAGAAGCGGCAGACTGTCGCGCTCGGCAGGAACAAAGGTGGCGGGGGAAAAACCGAGGAAAGACGCGAAAAAGCCGGGGATAATGGGAGGGTTCGCTGCTGGGATCGTCGCGGGACGCTCTGAAGTTTCCGGGAATTTTCTGGAATTTTCTGGAGTTCTCCGGAATATCTGGCTCTCTCGCGATATCGCTTGCGGAACCGCGCGACTCGAGTGGCGGCGCTCTCCCCTTTCTTCTTGCCCCTCGAAAACGCTCGCCGCGATCGCGGATAGAGACACCGTGGCCAGCTTTTTCCCCGATCGTTGAACCGTCGGACGCGCAGCTTGCTCCTGCTTTTTTTTTCTTTTGTTTCCGAAGCTTGCCGAATCTCGTTCTTTCTCCTCGCGAGGTTTTTTAGGAACACGTGACGCTCTATCATCCGGCGCGGCGCGGCGCGGAGTTCTCGGAAGCCACGATGCTATCATGTCCAAAGGCTCGAGTTTAAGGATCCCGCCCCGTTGACCTCCGTTAACCCCGAACTACACCCCTAACGAGCCGCCCCGGGGGCGCAATCGCGTTACTTATTCCTTTTCTCTCTCTCTCTCTCTCTCCCTCTCTCCCTCTCTCTCTCTAGAGTCCGAACACCACCGTCGCTGAATTATTCCTGCGAGCCTCCTCCGCTCGTTTCCGAGAATCACGATCGCAAATGATCGGCTTGTTGCCGGCCGTAACGACGGTGCACGCGTATGCACGCTTGTTTCCTTCGGACGACGGCCGACGCGCGACGCGACGGGGTGTCGTCACGCTCCCGACGGCGACCCTATCGATTCCGAACCTGCTACTTTGCGGGACCACCAGTCGACAGCCCGTTGCGACTTCGGCCGCCCCGGCCTACGGAGCCTCGAACGTTTGCGCGTGGAAAACCGCTTTCGTGCGTCCGCCGCTTGTCGAACCGTTGCGTCGGTCGCACGCGCGACTTCGCGATCGATACAACAACTTCACGATGAGAAAGACCAAAGTAAACGTTTCTCTCACGGAACGTTGCCGAGAGCCGAGGACCGGGGACTAACGAGGAACCCTGTGTAAACCCTTTCGTTCTCGCGTATGTTTTAACCCTTCGCACTCGGGTGGTGACCCCGAGGTCGCCCATCAAAAATTGTTATATTTATGTATTATAATTGCTATATATTAATATATTATATATTATATTATATGTTCTATTATAATTATTATATATTATATATATTATAATTAATATATTAATAATTAAAATATTTATAATATACAGTTATAATATATATAATATATATAATATATAATAATATATTATAATATAATATATAATATATTCTATTATAATTATTGTTATATTTATGTATTATAATTGTTATATATTAATATATATTATATATTATATTATATATTCTATTATAATTATTATATATGATATATATTATAATTAATACATTAATAATTAAAATATTTATAATATACAGTTATAATATATATAATATATTTAATATTATAATTATTATATATTATATATATTATAATTGTTATATAGTTTTGTGAAATGAAAATACTATAGGACGAGGAAACTATATTAGATTTTGAGTTAAAGTTGCTTCGAGTGCCAAGGCTTAATACAGGTAACCCTTCGATAACACGGTGGATGGGTTCCTAGAAAATGCCCTGTTGTGTGAAACAGTGTTATACGAGACCCAGAGTCAGTATAAAAGAGGGGGCGGTGGTGGCTACTTACCGAAAACTGATTAAAAACATTTTTCTTCAATTCCATATAAGCAATTTAGCTTTGATTAAAAATGTAAATGTATGTAGAACACAAGACGAAAAGAAAAACAAGAAACATTATTTTCGTTTAATGCAACCTTAATTTAATAAATTTCTTTCTCGTCGCAACTCGGTATAATCAAACGTTTTTTTCGGCTGAACGATATCACCTTCGCTTTGTTAAGATATTTTTGCAGCTTCTATCCTCTAAAAAATCTGCGATTTCTTAGGGCTACCTGTACTTAAAAAAGCAAAGCGACGTGTTCCCGTCGACAATTCGATTCAACGGGGTGAAACCCACCCCCGGAAAGCACGTATTAAAATTCAAAAGAATTCCATATCACCACGAGAAATCCCGCGTGGAAATTCGGGGGTGTGTTTCACCCTTTTAAACCGCATCGCCGCTGATAAAAAATTCGCTTAATTTTCTCGACGATACGTGTGAAAATTCAAAAAAAAAACGAAGGAAGGGAGGAGGGAAGTCACTTATCCAATGATCCTCGTAATTCGAATAAAATCGCGGGCGTCTCCCTTCGCCGATTAAATTCCAAAGCCGCGAACCACCCTTCGGAGTCGGAAAATCTCGAGCCGAGATTTTCTCGCTGTCGCGACGCCGCGTTAATTAGTCAACGATCGGCGAGAAAAAGAAATCGCGGCGAAGCGAAATACGAGGACGAACTCGGCGGGCCGGCGAGCCTCGAACGGCACACGAAGGGTTAATCGCGTTCCCTTAGAGCGAGGCGATCGTTTCGCGGGGCAGGATCTCGCTTTCACGATCTTCGGGCATCTTAATTGAGAAAGCAGCGGGGCTACGACGGCTCGTTAGCGGCGAATCGAGTCCCCCGAGAGGTTCGACCTTGCTTGACCTTGACTCGCCCTCCCGCGCGACCGGG
The DNA here is from genome assembly GCF_051020955.1 of Megalopta genalis. Taxonomy (NCBI): domain Eukaryota; kingdom Metazoa; phylum Arthropoda; class Insecta; order Hymenoptera; family Halictidae; genus Megalopta; species Megalopta genalis. The sequence goes on along the minus strand of NC_135013.1, from coordinate 30,869,991 downwards.
AAGGGTGGGTGTCTAGCCGCATCGACCGAACATCCCCGCCAAAGCCGAGCCGTCACTTTCGAGACCGGCGGAATTTTCACCTTTCCGTGACCGATAGTCGCGCGAACCGACTTCCGGCGCGATCGTTCCAATAATTATCAAGCTTCGTTGCGAGTGGCGCTCGACGGCGAGCGGGACCGATGGGTCACCGATGACCGGACCGCGAATCTTTCCGCGATTTCCAATTTTTTGGACGTTACCATTTTTTTTCAAAATGCGAAGAAGCTGTTTATTAATTTTCGTTATTGTTGTTATTTCGGTTATGCAGACAGCTCGATAGTTAACCTAAAGTTAAGGTATCGAGTCTGTTCAAAAAATATGCTTCTTTGTGGTATATCAGGCGAAAGGGTTAATCTACAATTAATAGTAATTACGTTCACTTCTATGTGAACGATTAAGTTCTTCCTAATTTTCCTTCAGCTTGCAAACAAAGATTAGACAATTATTCGAGCCTCGCGCCCCGTTTTTATCATTCTTAATTGTTAATAATTTAATTTATAATTGTTAATAATAATTATTATTTAATAACAATTCACTATTTAATTTAATAATTTAATAATAATAATTAAATAATTGTTAATTATAAAAATGAGCCGCGAGATAATCGTATCTTCTCTTTTCAAACTGTCAACTTTTGTTCACAAGCTGAAGGTAAAATCCGGGAGAATTAATCATTTTCGTTCGCATCGAAGTGAACGTGATTACTACTAACGAAGATTAACCCTTTCGCCGGATATTTCCTCGGGATACAACAATGAAGCTTCTCTTCCAGCGAACCAGCGACTTGCGGAAGCAGTTTCGAAATTGATTAGCTTGAAATTCGTCGGCTCGGCTCGCGGTTCTTCAATCGTTCGCGAAGATTGTTACTTCTTGCCTCAGGATCACAGTCGCAAACCCATGTTTCATCACCGTTAATTAGATGTTCGTTGCTTCTGCGATCGTTTCGGATTCGATTTCAAATTCAAATTTATTCGACTCCAAATTTCCGAAACGCTGCTCTTTGGAACCCCAAGGTCTCTCACGTTCGATCGCTCGCCAAACGACGATTCTCCGCGGCTAAACTCGAACGCGATAATCAGCTTGCTCGAGCTCGCCTCAGCGACTTATTTACTTTATTTATTTACTTGACGAATTCATCGGGGAAACCCTTTGTTGTATAAAACAAAGAAAGCGGAAATTATTGAAACGATTGATCCGCTTGGACCGGGAGCCAGTATTTATTCTACGAGATTAAAACAAACGCCGGTCACCCTTTACTCGTCGAACGCGTTCGCAGGGGTGCGCCCTAAATTTCGGCTGCAATTTCGACGAACCGGACACACGGGTGCGAAGACACGCACGAAAGGAGGACACTTTTCCGGACAATTTTCGCATCCATTGTCTCGGAAACAGCGCGATCCGGGTTCGGCGAAAAAGCAAAAAAAAAAAGAACAAGGACCTCGACGCGACCGTTGCACCGCAACGATGCACGCGCGCGCTCGAGCCGCATTCCGCGGAAATGGTGGCGCCGATCGCGCAATTCGCTCGCAATTCGCTCGCGATTCCGTCGGGCGTCCACGTACACGCGCGCGGCCAGTACGTAAGGTCAGCGTTTGTGCCCGGGCCACGCAACTTTCTCGGACAGCTCACGCACGCGCTCGCGCGCGCGCGCGCCCGCACGCAGGCGGCGCACACACCTTTCGGCGCCGAGCGGCCGTTGCGTAACGGTAACGACTCTCTCTTTCTATGTGACATCACGCGCGCCTTCGGTGTGTGTGTGTGTGTGTATGTGGTATGTGTGTCGGACGAAAGTAACGTTGCACGGCCGATTTCGTGAATCGATCCTTCGATCGTTCACCCGGTCCTCGCGGATCCAGACGCGGTCCTCTCCATCGATCGATCCTACATCGATCCTCTTCCTTTGTACCCCGAAAGATATTAGGTCTACCGGAAAGTTCTGTCCGTTTTTTAATTGAAATCTAACACAATTCTCATACATTTAATAATACTTATTGTATTGGGTTGGCAACTAAGTAATTGCCGATTTGTTCAATGAAAGAAAAATTCTTGTTTAATTGGAACGAAGTTTAATCTGTAATGCATTTTTCATTTTGTTCGACGACCATTTCCGCGATATACAGTAATGTCTCCCTTACTGACGCTCAGATTGTCCACTAAAATGGATAATTTGGGAAGAGGAGACGCGAATTATTCGAGCCTCGCGGCTCATTTTCACAGCGCATTTTCAATCGATAACTATTAGGTTGGCAACTAAGTAATTGCCGATTTGTTCAATGAAAGAAAAATTTTTGCTTAATTGGTACGAAGTTTAATCTGTAATGCATTTTCCATATTGTTCGACGACCATTTCCGCGATATACAGTAATGTCTCCCTTACTGACGCTCAGATTGTCCACTAAAATGGATAATTTGGGAAAAGGAGACGCGAATTATTCGAGCCTCGCGGCTCATTTTCATAGCGCATTTTCAATCGATAACTATTGGGTTGGCAACTAAGTAATTGCCGATTTGTTCAATGAAATAAAAATTTTTGTTTACTTGGAATGATGTTTAATCTGTAATGTATTTTCCATTTTGTTCGATGATCATTTCCGCGATATACAGTAATGTCTCCCTTACTGACGCTCAGATTGTCCACTAAAATGGATAATTTGGGAAAAGGAGACGCGAATTATTCGAGCCTCGCGGCTCATTTTCATAGCGCATTTTCAATCGATAACTATTAGTTTGGCAACTAAGTAATTGCCGATTTGTTCAATGAAATAAAAATTTTTGTTTACTTGGAATGATGTTTAATCTGTAGTGTATTTTCCATTTTGTTCGACGACCTTTTGCCATCTCTCTGACAACTTGAAAATTCCACGCTCGTAGAAAGTCTGATCCTTTTCGGCCAAAAGCTGAGTTAAGTGAGATTTTACAGCGTCATCGTCGTTAAAAGTTTTACCACGAAGGGAGTTGTCCAGGGATCGAAATAAGTGGTAATCCGATGGCGCGAGATCGGGGCTATATGGTGGGTGTAACATCAATTCCCAACCAATATCCATAAAATTTTGCCGCGTGGACAAACACATTGCTGTTATTCAGATCCGTGCAACATTTCCGCGCCGGAAACGGCAGCCGCATGCGGTTTCTGAAGAAGAAAGGAGAAGAAACAGCCGCCGGGATCGATGGAAGCCGTAATTGTCCCGAAGCGCGGGACACCGGCGATAATTAAATTCTTTTTGTTGCTCGAAGGGAACGCTGTTCGCAGTTTGCTTAACCGGTTCGCGCGGCCGCGAAGGGCGTGTCCGCGTGCAACGGAAAGAATTTAATTAGCCGGCGACGCAACGAGCGATCACAATGTTCGCCGAGCGAGCCGACGCGTCGTCGTCGCCGAACCTCGACGTCTCGAATTTGGCGTCGAGATCTACGTCCGAGATCTATGGTCCGTGAAAATCTACGGAGATCGCGATGACAATTATTGCACGACAACAGCTTTCGCGCGAGTGGAACGCGCGCGCGCGCGATAACGAGAGATCGTCGCGGTCCGCGAAATGGGACCGCGAATATCGCGAGCCAACCGCGCGCGAGCTCCCCGCCGATTATTATTTCGTCAGCTGTCTGTCTCTCCGCGCGTCCGATCCAAGCGAAACAATCCTTGACACAGAGACATCGATCTCTAGCCAAAGCAACTCTCTACCCGCGGCCATGCGTTTCCGATCCGCGCGCGTCTCCTCGTCGGCCGAAGCCAGATAAGATAGACGATTCGATGCTGGCTCGATATACGCGCCGTTATCGAAATCGCGAGGCACGCTCGCGCGTCCGTTTCTCTTCGCGGACAAAAAATGTTCGCCTCTCGTCGGGACAATTGATCGCTGATTTCATTGATCGACGCTCTAAACGCGGCATCGCCGGTCGACCGGTTCGACGGTTCGACGATTCTTGTTCCGAGATTATTGAAATTATGATATATATATTAATTATAAGATATATATTAATTATGAGATATATATTAATATATATTAATTATAAGATATATATTATAATCGATTTATTCGTTCGAACGTGTGTTGATATAAAAATTGCAGGAAATCTGAATAAAATTGATGCTGTTACTTGTATAAGGTAACGTGGAGGAGTCACTTTTATCGTCTATTATGATTAGCGTTAACCCATTAACCGCGAATGTCCCATTTTTGGGACACTCTTTTAAATATTTTTCTTTCAGAAACCGCAACTTTTGTATAAAATATAGGCATTAAAATAGTGAGAATATATCACGTGCTCCATGAAAGTATATATTGAGAATGTCCCATTTTTGGGACACCTTTTTAAATATTTTTCTTTCAGAAACTGCAACTTTTGTATAAAATATAGGCATTAAAATAGTGAGAATATATCACGTGTTCCATGAAAGTATGTACCAAGAATGTCCCATTTTTGGGACACTTTTACACAGTTTTTTCTTTTAAAAATTGCAACTTCTATATAAAATACAGGCATTAAAATAGCGAGAATATATCACGCACCTCGATGAAAGTATCAAGAACTCCCGCTATTTTGTTTCAAATCATTGTAAACTTCAGGTTCGAACTAATAACCTCGATGTAATTTACTTTTCGCACTTTCGAACTGCGGCGGGTAATTAAAGGGCGCGACTCTTCGATGAGCG